>NW_022280033.1:394327-397198 GCF_004355925.1 Anarrhichthys ocellatus
TTCTCATAGACTTCTATACAACCAGACGAGTCGCCCCCTGGTGGACAGCAGAGAGAATGCAGCTTTACGACACTTCAGCTATAAACCAACAGTAGTGTTAGAATATGAATATTTAGGTCATTGCAATCCCTAGAGAGAAATTAATGTAAGTTTGAGAACCCCACTGCCCAGACTAAACATCAACCTACAGGGATAAAGTCTGACAGACTAGAAGAAGCTTATAACTTATAAACAGTGGAGCACTGCAGCAGATATGACACCGGCGTCCATCTCTGAGGTCACGGCAAAGAGAACAAACTTCTGGGTCCGAGAGCCATCGACGTCCGGCCACGTCAACCTGTCAGAGAGAGAGGGAGGGAGAGAGGGAGAGAAGGAGGCACTAACTGCCGAGAGGAGTCCGAGGTGTCATGGCCTCGTCTGAGAGGTGACAGACAGAGTGTGTGTGTGAGTGTGTGACGGGGAAATAAGACCGCTGAGACGTCTAGGGGACGCTCGTCGTGACCTTTCCTTCTGCCGGGGTCCATCTCGCTCTGTGCATCTGACAACAACTTTAAAGGACCCCTGAGCCCTTGACAGGTGTGTGTGTGTGTGTGTGTGTGTGTGTTCCTCAAAGTGCATATGAGTTTGTGTACACCTGTTGTGGAAAGCTTTACCTAAGCTGTATGTCTCTGTATATGTGTACACACTCACAGATGGAGCTAGAGGACATTTCTTTTTGTCCTAAAATAAAACACTTTGCAGAGATGTTCCTTCTGATCCACCATAAAGTAGTTTCTTGTTAACTCTTTGCACCAGTTCATCCTGAACTCATGGGACAGTTGTTTTTGTTCATTTCAGGTAATGCATTACTTAAGGCACCCGGTTTGTGTGCACGTGTATATACATGGGACCATAAAGGATTTCATCACAATAAGTTGATCGTAGATATCGTCACGACTGACTTGAGAAAGATGTCGAGCTTGCTGTTGTGGTAGAAAAGTGAAAAATAGAGTGATTTGCGTTTCATGCACACAAATAGACACGTTGGTTGTGTTTGAGCCCACGTGTGTGTGTGTGTGTGTGTGTTTACCGTTGTATACGTGCGTTGTGCGGTCAGGAGGTGACGGGCGAACAACAGGGCGCCCGAGCGGCTTTAGGAGAAAGAAAATCCAACAACATAAACAAACCCACGGTCAGTGTGACACCGCGTCACCTTCACTGAGACCGGAGGGAGGGGGGGGGGCAGAGAGACAGGCAGACAGACAGACAGGCAGGCAGGCAGGCAGACAGGCAGACAGACAGACAGACACCGGAGAGGCTCACGGTCCCCGAGAATCTCTTTGAAGTTTGGGAGGCGTTGTCTTTTCCCGCCCTCGGGGCCGTTGCTGCAGGCAGAGGCTCTCTGCTCTGAGAGGAACTCTTGCAGGATTTGGCCCATTAGCTGAACTGGTTTACGGGGAATCTCGTCTGAATGTGGAAACCTCAGACGGTTACACAATTCTTTTAAAGATGAGAATAAACTCTCTTTTTTTTCAAGCCTCAAGACCTGATTGTCCACTGAACGTCTCTCTTCCTCCTGTCTCAGTCATTACTGCTGCTGTGTTTGTGTTTCTGCTCCAGGCTGTTGGGTAAATACTTCCCTACTTCACACCTTCCTCCCTCCATTACCTCCTCTAATGACGTTTACACATCTGCTTAGAAGAGCCTCCTCTCATCCCTCCGTCACCCTGTCGTCTGTCTTTCTCTCCTCCCTCAGACACACTGAGAGCTGCAGCTTTTAAGAACTACTTTCTGGATTATTTGGCCTCTGAATTGATATTTTTAAACAGTTAAAATTCAGAAGGGCATAATGTTCACACGTTCTCTATAATAAGCGATGAAAATACAAACTTAATTCACAATTTACAAAGAGTTCTGAGGGATAAACAAAGAGGGAAGAGTCTGATTTGTTGTGACCACTTGTGCTAAAGTCATCGTAATAGTTTGTGTTTTTACTTTTTCAGAGGGTAAAATAAGTCTTTAGAATCAAGAGTTCAAACTATTAGTTCATTGTTTAGTCGATTGATAGAAAATGAATCTGCAACTGTTGTGATAGTAGAGTCGTGGTTTTTAGTCCAGGAACAAAAAAGCCAAATATTGTGTAATTTGTGAGGATTTGATGCTTTTCTTAACAATATTATTAAACAGAATATCTTTTGTTGGTTGGCTAAAACAAGGAACTTGAAGACGCCATCTTGGGCTGTAACTGGTTATTATTTGCATTCTTTTACATTTTTCTTACATTCAAAAGCAAAACAATGAATTAATTAATTGAGAAAATAACCAGCAGATTAATCAATAGCTGATGATAATAATAATAATCATTAGTATCAGCCCTACGCACTCCAGGAAAGTAGATTATGAACACTGTAGTTTTAAATATAGTTGTATTTTCTCTGTTTTTGTTGTGAGACACCTGAACCTTTCAACTCTTCACCTCCACCTGCCCCAAAAAACCTGGACTTGTGCTTCAAGTGATCTAAACACACTCATGCACATTTGCATGCATCAACACACACACACACACACACACACACACACACACACACACACATCACTCGATAAAGAGACTTGCCCAACGGTCATGTCACCCGAGCTTCATTCGCTTCACCCGCTGATTGACATGTCCCGTAACACACACACACACACACACACACACACACACACACACACACACACACACAGAGTGACTGTACCTGTCACCTCTGTTGAATAGTATTACCTTTACCTCATTTTGTTCTGCCCATCAATCACTTCTATTCTTCTTCTGCCACCAGCTGAATGGGCTTCTGTGGGACTCTGTTAAGTGTGTGTGTGTGTGTGTGTGTGTGTGTGTGTGTGTGTGTGTGTGTG
>NW_022280033.1:399165-411137 GCF_004355925.1 Anarrhichthys ocellatus
AGAGAGAGAGAGAGAGAGAGAGAGAGAGAGAGAGAGAGAGAGAGAGAGAGAGAGAGAGAGAGAGAGAGCTTACCCGTGAGAGAGGATTCTTGAGATGTCAAACAAAATGTCTGTGAACATGCCTTCATTTCAGGTCTCTCTCTCTCAGACCCCGAGGTGATCGCCGGATTTAAACTGACCTCACATCTGTTGCAACATAAACTCCACTGATGTAAGTACTCCAAAGTCTCTTAAACCTGCGTTCTCTCTATTGACCACCAGGGGGCGACTCCTCTGGTTGTATAGAAGTCTATGAGAAAATGACTCTACTTCTCTCTTGATTTATTACCTCAGTAAACATTGTAAACATGAGTTTATGGTCTCAATCTCTAGTTTCAAGTCTTCTTCAATACAGCATGATGTTCATTTAGTACATTATGGTCCATTTAGAGTCAAACAGACCATAAAGCAGGGGATGCTCTAGGGCGGGGCTACACAGTGATTGACAGGTCTCTACCAGAGAAGTATATGGCGTCTCTATGTCACTCCTCAGTCCAGATATGGTCACTTCTGTTAATTGGTTTGCGAAAAAAACAAGATGGCAAAGGCCGTTATCCAAGATGGCGACGGTGAAATCGCCGAACTCGAGGCTTCAAAACGGCAGAACACAAACCAACATTTTCCAAGAGAAGTTAATCCTTCAAAATGAAAATCACACCTTTTTAATCGTGATCTTATCTCAGCGGGTAGTACACATAAAAGAAGCAATACTAGCTCCTCTGGCATGTTTTAATTTAATTGTATGTAACCTTGCGTCATTTCTTTCAGTCTTTATGTTATATAGAATGACAAAGGGAAACACATGTGGGAAATAAGAGTGTTTGCCATCAGATTATTTTAAATTTTCTTACTTTAATCAAAAATGTGTGTATTTTAAACATGGGTTCAAAAGAAAAGAACACATTCAGAGAAATGCTTTCCAGTGTGATCAGTCGGATTATTAAACTACAGTATATATGGTACATGTACATGTTTGTGTCGTATATCCATGTAAGTACATGTAAGTACACTCAGGGAGCATTTATACTCTTTGTTAGATTCTGTTAAATAAATGTCTGTTTGTGGCTGTTGAGAGTGAGAAAAAGTGATTTTAGAAAAGCCTCAATTGTTTCTCTCTTTCAGTCTAATAAGTATTTACTTAAAGTTCTGTCAGTGACTTTGTCTTTCTGTCACACACACACACACATACACACACACACACACACACACTCGGTAAGGACCCAGAGGGTGAAAGAGATGCAGAGAGCAGACAAGGTCGTAGTTCCTGTGGACTGTCTTTGAAAGAGGAGTCGTATGTTTTCCCTCTCCTCCTTTGATGTTAAAGCAGCCTCTTTACTAGTGTAAAGACAGGCCACAATAACCTGGACACACACACACACACACACACACACACCTCACAAAGCTCTGCGGGTAGACAGGTAGCCCACAGCAACCCCAGCCAGAAATCAGAATGAATGTGGCAGCTGTCCAGGACCTGAGCAGCATGCTGTGTGTGTGTACTGTGTGTGTATGTGTTTTTATTGTGTGTCTTAGTGTGTGTGTATGTGTGTGTGTGTATGCTTTCAACAAAATATAAAATGATGAATAAGAATAGAATGAATATTTTAAAATCACAAGTGATCCTAATATCACTGTTTTAACGTACTGCTAACTAAATACATGTGCTATATTTATATGTGCTACTGTCCAGGGCTGAACAATTTAATCAAATGTCAATTGCGATAACTATTTTTAGCTTCCCACAATTAAATTAAACATGAGCAACTGCACTATTGTCCTTTAAAAATGCGGCTCCCCCTCACGGAAAACGATCAAATCAAGTGCTCAAACTGACATCCGGCCACCAGGGGGCGATCAAGATGGTTTTAGAGGAGCTGTACGCATCAACCCTACAGTAGAAAATACTCTGAAGAACAACCTTGAGTCTTATTTTGATGCAAAGATTTGTTAGTCAGCAGGATTGTTGGAAGTGAAAGCAGTTACTTTGGGTAAAAAGTTTTTAAGTTTCACAGATTTTCTGTCACGTGACTGTTAGTCTCAGATGAATCAATCATGGCTTCATAGTTGCGCTAAAGAGCTCAGAATTAAATGATTTTTACAGAATCTGGGTAAAGCTAAATATTTATTCGGGGCGAGGTTCTAAATGAGACATGTAGAATAAAATGTTTTTAATGAAATATCACCACTTTAAGCTTTGTTTTGGCTGCTTTTTCTGACGGAAGCGTTCGTAGTCGCACTCAATGTGTTCAAGGACCGTCGGAAAGATGAAAATCTGACAATAATGATGGGTTTTACAGCAGGATAAACGCTGTAGTTTTGACTGTTGTTTAAAGCAAACATGCTTTTGAGGTTTTAAGGTTCAGAGGGTTAACATGCTGATGTTTAGGATGTGTAGAAGACTGACGGCCGCTGGAGATGAACCGATCTTCTGTTACCTTTTGTACACATCAAGAACACCCGGCCCTCAAATACAAATGTGGCCTCAGGGCTCATGGAGACACACACACACACACACACACTATTCCTGTCCAACACATTCGCTCCTTTATTTCCTGTATCTATGTCAGCCCCCTTGTTTCTTCTGTTTCACATTAAATTCCCCACAAGGTCTCAAGAACTTTGTCAGTTCGCCAGACTGGCAAAAAACAGCTGACTGAAATGAGGTTTTCTCTCCAAAAAGGGCTGACTTCCTCTTAAAAAGCTGGTTATGAGAGGATAAAAGAATCCTCTTATGTCAGCCGTTGCTAGCCCCAGCGCTTCCATCACACCCGGTGTTATCTGTCCGTAATTTTTGTTGGGACTTGTAGTTTTGGAGTTTGAGTGGCAAAATGAGATTTATGTTTTCTTTCCTCCCCTCCACATCACGAGGTGCAAGAGGGGAAAAGATGAGAAAGACACAGACAGAGAAATAAAACATCACCATAAACTCCTCTTCCACTCATGCTGCTGTTTGCAGTCCTTCACACGTCGGATGTAACTCACACGGTGGAATATCCGAGGCTGCTGCTCCATAATACATTTAATCGGTTAAAGATGAGGTTTTCTTTGTGGTACGTCATGTTTTTTGCAGAATCTGACAAACAGACTTGCTTTAACGTACTCTTAATTTGTTCGTTTGTTTATCATATAAAAGTGCCTGAAGCTTGTCGTCTCTCCAGTTAGACATGTTCTATCTCTTTCACCCTCTGATGTTTGTATTCGTTTGTATTCGGACAGTTGTGGTTGTGGTATTACTTGTAATAGTTGAGTACAAGTGGTGATAGCAGTTGTAATTGATATTTCACTGATTCCACAGAAGGAAATTCTTCTTTATCACTGAAGTGGTTCAATAACAGACGGAACAATAACACCTACAAAAACAACATTGGATACTTGAGGGGAGCAGAAGTTAACCGACTGGGGAACAAAGTGTAATAAAGACGGACGGGTAGCCGGCGGGTCCTGATGGGAGGAATGCTGCCGGCTTTGTCTTCGCTGTCAGCTCCAAAGTGTGCCTCCGTCACTGCTCACCTGTGACGTGTGAGTGAAGGTGACCTCGTCTCAGAGTCAGTCTGTCCGTCCTTCTGCTGCATTGTTTTTTATTATGAGACGATTAGTCGTCGTTTTGGTCTCAGTTCTTTAGTCGATTAGTCATTTTGTATGCTTTTTAATGCTGAATTGCTGATTTCTAACTTGTGAGCACATCTCTGGTATGTAAAGTGGTGCTTTTGTGTGATTTCTTTATGGAGACATTTAGTTTTACAGATCTGTCGGTTAAATAAACTAATTTCTTTGGCTTAGGACGGACCTCGTTTTTTAAAAACTGTTCTTTGGTCAAAATGTGCATTCATACCTGTAGAGTAACCGCTGCTGTTAATCCACTAGTAATACAGGTATAACAGGCACAGGAAGTGGTACTACAACTACAAATACAAGTACTACTAATGCTACTTTTACTGCTAATGTGACTCTGCTGCTACTACCCTGATGACTGTTACTACCACTATGGGAAAATAACATTTGATTTACATTTTTTTGACTCCCTGACAAAGGCTTGATGCCAAAACACGTTTAAAAGAGAAGGCCTTGGTAGTTTTCTTGTGATTTGCCCGTCAACATGAATCTTTATCCAAAGAGCGCTTCAAACAAACTCTACTAAGTCCAGGAAGTGCTCCTACCCAACCTAACCTAACGCTGAGTTACAAGTTAATTAATGATTACAGCAAAAATGAAATGGGGAAAAAGCTACTTTTTTTGTTCCACTAGTTCTGATCAGGTTCGTTGACATTGCCAATGCTGACTAATGTCATTATGTTGTCATTTGATGATGTTTTCACCGTACACCATTAACCCTTACTGGACTTCTTAAAGGGATATTGCCTTGTCGTGCTTTGTCATCTCTGCTATAAAGAGGGGAAAGTCCCGCCTGTCCTGAATTTGTCTGACGAATTTGCCGTCGGCCTTTAACGACAGAAGTTCCCAAAGCTCGTCGACATTTCCATCGGCGTCCTCATGAATGTTTGTATTTTTATGGTTTCGCTTGTTGAGAATCAACAAGCTCATTGATCCCACTGATCAATGAGCAACTTTGCCATTTATGCCACAATAAAAGCATTATTTAAAAAATTTTCAAAAGATTTTAGAGAACGCCCAAAATTCTGCTGTTGAGGCTGTCAGGGGATCTCAAGTCTCAATCAAGGGGTCTCGGACCCCCCCCACTGGTCCTGCCCCGTCCGTTAGACCACCATGGAACTTTATTCTGGAAAAAATATGCATGGAAGTCAATGGTGAGAGACAAATGTTTTTTTAATCCCATTTTGAATTGTGCGATGAATTACACATATTATGTTTGTCCATTTAAAAGACATGTTTGCATGTCAAAAAAGTCGCAGTTTGACATAAAACTGTTAAAAATACGTTCTTAGCTTTAAGTGACGTCTCTCTCTGAAGCTACGATGTTTCTTACCACGATGTTCTCACACCAACAACAAGTCTCACTCGTTGTTTCTCTTCCCGGTGGATTAAAAAGAGCCGCTGGATGAAACCCATCAGGTACGATAACGTCACGTTTGTGCGTGGAACATGGATAAGTTGGTTAACGGCCATGTTGGTGTTGGTGACGCACATTGTGAGAGACTAGTGATGAAGTTCACTGGTGAATAGTTCTACAGCAAACGTAGACTTTCCTTACTTGCAAAATGATCTTTTAAATTGACAAACATCACATGAATAAGTCATAGCTTAATTCAAACAGGATTTAAAAAACATTTGTCTCTCACTGTTGCCTATCGCACATATTCCTTCACAGGAAGGGGCGGGACTTCACCTCACTATAGAAAAGTGTGTACCTGGTCAGGTAGTGACTGTGACCACGCGTGCCTTCATGCATACTTTGTTTGACCCTCAGACCTGTTTATGTCAATCTATTGTGTCGTCTCGTTGAGATATGCATCTGTTGTATTTCTCTTGATCCTGAATCACGTCCGTCCTTACAGACTCGGGTTTCACTCCTCGTCAGTCAGATGGCGTTCTGCCTGGCTGAGCTGCACTTGTGGTCCACCAAGAGCTCACTCCAAGTCAAAGGTAGCACTTCTCCCATGTTCTCCTCCTCGTCTCCCTCTTTCTTTTCTTCTTCTTCCTCTCACCTCTCCGTCTTGCTCTGGCTCTCTCTGTCATCACTCACTTTGTTTTCACACCTTCTCCTCCCCTCCTCACCTTATATCTACTTTAACAACCTGGCATCTCAGTCAGCACCAATGCTCACTCTGTCTCTGCTCTTCAAATTCTCATGCTATTGATGTTTATTTTACATTGTTTGGAGGGTAATTGGTTCACATAACCACACAAGACCATACACTAGTTTCTTTGTAAATAATTGTATTTATTCTATTTCAATCCTATAATTCTTATAATCATAATTCTTCTTTTGTGTAACCCATTTAGTTTTAACGTTGTACTGTTGATGAATTGTTGAGATTTTTCGTATTTTACTGGTCAAAACGATAAAGATAGAAGCTAAAAACTACAGATCACAGTGTAAAAGTGACAGAAGACAATGAAACACTGTTCCTCTTTATTCACTGTTACAATCATTAAAGCACATTCAGTATACCTTCAGTAGCTAGCGTAGCGTAGACGCACTAACGCTAGATAATGACGTGCTAACGTACTTGGCTAATGTTAGCTCCACAGGTTTTTACGTAGAAACGTAACAGGCTCGTTCGAGTTGAACTGCGCGTCGCCTGGAAAGCAGACGAGAGCAGGCGGACGTAGAAAGGGGCGTTGACAAAAAAACTGCGTTCAAGTCGGACCGTTTTCAGCCGCCTGCTTCTTCTTCTTCTTCTTTTTCTTTTGCTTTGTTTGGCGGTTGGCAAACAGCTTTCGGGTGCATGACCGCCTCCCACTGATCTGGAGTGTGGACTAAGGACTCTAATACCACAACCGAACGAAAAGAAATACATATACATATATACACACACATACATATACATATGTGTGTAAATTAATAAAGATATGTATATAAATAAATATATATATATATATATATACATATAGAAAAAATAAATAATAATACATTTCTTTCTCAAATTCTATTCATTATTGTTGTTGACTCTAAATATTCCAGAAAAAGTTTCCAACATTTGTCACTAAAGCTTTCCTCTCCAATCTCTCTTAGACCTTTTTTCAAAACTTCTCTCTCTGACAGGACAATAAAACATGGTCCACAGTTTCTTCTTTTCCACAAAATTTACACTTTCCATTATTATGCTTTCTAATAACAGAGGGAACTGTTCAGTCAGTCTTCAATCAGAGGAGCGGCGGTTCGATCCCCGGCTCCGCTAGGAGCATGTCGATGTGTCCTTGAGCAAGACACTTAAGTCCAAAATTGCTGGTCTTTAAGTTTGGATGTCTTTTCATATATTTAACTATGTTATTATTATAATTGAGGATATAAGATTGGGCATATTTTAGTTCTTGGATGTCATTTTATTTAAACATTTATATAAATAAATATATGTGAAGATAGCGTCATTTCTAAATCATACAACCGTAAATTTAAGAAATTTAAAAACTGAACCAACTGTCCAAACATCGCAGCTACATAAACAGGCTCCACATGGAGGAAAAGCAACGCTGCAAGTTTCCATCAGTGACAATTGTGCTTTTCTATTAATACGTGTTGTGATGCTTCACAATCATTAATCGATGGACACATTCCAGTGCTCTGACTGAAAACATGTTGACATCAAGTAGGATGTAGGCTTTCTCAATAAATATCTTTATTTACAGATGCTAAATAAATAACCTTATATATTATTATTGTTATTGCACAAAATGAGACTAGATGGCTATTAAGCCAACAATCTAGCGTTAAGTATTACAATTAGACAGAAAATTAGGATTTACATTTTTTACACTATATTTATCCTGTTAATTAAGGATAAATTTGTCTCTGCATTAGACCCATCCCTATATATGGGGAGCAGTGGGCTGTCTTTGACATGCGACACATCAAAGGCCATGGTTCGAACAACCAACCTTGTAGTCACCAGACAATCCTCTTAACAAAGTGAGCCATGGTCGCCCACCTTTTCCACTAAAGAAAATCTAAGAGCCAATCAGCTCTTTGATCCGAAGACAGCAAGAAGTTTCCCATCATGCCCTGGGGTCACGCAGTCAGTGGAGAGCAACTGCAGCGCCTGGCTCTAAAATCTGCGGCCGCCTCGCTCACGTGAGATCATCGTTACGCACGTTTTCATGACGTCAGAGCAAGTCGGACGCAAATCTACCCAGCATGCATTGTGCGGCGATCGCCGGTGATCGATTCTGCGCACGCCTGGCTCAAGTCGAACGAGCCTAATGTTTTAGAAACGTGTATCTCCTCCCAACCTCTCCGGGTAACGAGTATCACTGTCACACAACGTTTAACAATGATGAGCTCCGGGCTTACAGTGATTGACAGGTCTTTGCCAGAGACGTAGACGGCGTCTCTACGTCACTCCTCCTCATTTTATATACGGTCACTTCCTGTTCATTGCCTGCGAAAAACAACAAGATGGCGATGGCGAAATCGCTGAACTCGAGGCTTCAAAATGGCGGAACACAAACCAACGAGTGACGTCACGATGACTTCGTCCACTTCTCATGTACAGTCTGTGATTGCAGCACGTTTAGCGAATGCCGTCTGCAGCATTTAAATTTAAAAACCTGTTTACCCCATCGGTCACTTTAACTCAGAAATATGAGGAAATAGGGTTGAAAAATACCAAAGTTACCCTTCAAAGAAAATATATCAGTAAACAGTGATCAGTGCATGTTAAGTTATAGCTGCACATCACACCATCTCCATCATGCATTCAATAAGAAACTAAAGTTAAAACAATGCTTCCTCTGTGGGGCCGAGTGGGCGGGGCTTAAGTTTGACTTTTCTTGCACTTTCGTGTGTTTTTTCCTGCTCGCCACCTATCAGTCCATCTCTTGTCAGAAGGAAATGCTCTGTTTCTCCATTTTCTTGTTTTCTCCTCCCTTCCATTCTGTCTTGTCTTTCACAGTCTGCTGAGCTGCAGACGAAGATAGTGTCTCTCGGAGGCTGACTGTGTGTGTGTGTGTGTGTGTGTGTGTGTGTGTGTGTGTGTGTGTTTAATACACAAAGGTACGACAGGGTGTACATCCCAGGTGACGGTGACATATCCTTATTTGTTTGTTCTCTTTCCTGCTTTTGTGTGTCTTGTGCTATCTTGGAAATATGTGGAGGAATACATCTGAGCGAAGAGGCCTGGTCGCTGAGGTGTGACGCTCCATATCACCCCCCCTTACATCATATACATCCTCAAAAACAACATTAATATGGATTCATAAACACACATGTATGCTGTGTGTGTCGTACAGCAGACATCTGCTAAGCAGCATCACAGTTTGTGAGTTAATTGCTTTGCACAAGAAGACAGAAAAGATTTAGTTTGTCTTGTATTCTAGAAGAGACTAGTTTTATTTCTAGGATTTAGTGCAGACTGACTAGAGTTTGGATTACTTGCTAACTGTTTCGGGTTTGACACAAGAAGGTTTTCACACTCAAACTAATCACACAAACTAAAGCACCACGCAGATGCTTGAAGTCATGCGTTGAGCAACATGCTGTGAGTAAACTCTGTTCTGTGCTGCTGTTGTCGAGCAGACGGAGAGCAGCATGAGCATCCGTCCTCCTGAGAATCATATCTTTAACTTCTTACACTTGTTACTTGAACTCCAAGTAATAATAGATTTAAATCTTCAATTAGTTTGTATTTTATATGTTGTTGTTTCACTGTAGTTTGTTTTTGTGCGGGTCGGGTTTCATGTCTCAGAAGTAGCTACATGTACACATTTAAATGCATGTTTGGAGAACTAGAATCAGGAAGAACCCGATCTGATCTTAAAGATCAGCTGTTGATCCGATCCTTTTACATCAGCTGTCAAGATGTTCATGCACAGCAACACGAGTGCAGCCGTCGTCAACTCTCTGCTGTCCGTCTCTACTCCGCTCTGTATGTGGGTGAGCCCCCCCGACACCATAAACACAGTATGAGACTGTTTATTCATCTAATTTACCTAAACTGTGTGCACTTGTATTATTTCAGGTCAGTTTGAGAGTCTCTTGCTTTTTTGCCGTCATCCCGAGAGCATCGTGTTTGATGTTAATTCCTTGTAGGTTTGACACAACAAGTGACTCTTTAAAGTCACTTTCATAATATTTATACATGTTTAAGTGCTTTTTAACGGTTTAGGAACGCTGTAGCCGTTTTTTAATAGAAAGAAAAGGTTGATATTAGCGGATACTCAAGGTTATAGAATCACTATCCGTGTCAGAAATGGAAGAAGTGACATTAAGCCATTACTTATAGTGGTGTGTGTGTGTGTGTGTGTGTGTGTGTGTGTGTGTGTGTGTGTGTGCCAGTGCCATCAGCTCTCCTGTTGTATTAGTGTGACCTGGCCTCAGCAGCAGCAGCAACAGTAGTGGAGCGATAAAGAAACGATGTGTTGGGCGAATCTGAGTCTGGCTGCTTATGGTTTTGAGGCCTGCAGGAATAACACTGACAAAAAAAAAAAAGGCTCCACTCAGCAGTTTGTGTGTGTGTGTGTGTGGGTGTGTGTGTGTGTGTGTTGGTCATATGAGTTTGTAGCTGCCTGCTGAGTCTGTGTGTGTGTGTCTACATTTAAATGTATATGTTGCATGTGTTTAAATCTGTCCCTCAGGTGGGTTACAGCACACTCTCGTCTTTATTAATACCCCTTTACCCCTCCTCTTCCATCCATTCTGGCTCGGACCCCCCAAGCCCACCTTCCCACCTCCTCTCACCTCCTCCTCCTCCTCCTCCTCCTCCTCCCTCACTGGCTCTTATCTAAACTGTGGTGCTGGCAGACGGGACGGGCCACCGGCTGATAGCGATTGTTTATCCCACGGTGCGAAATTGCTGATCTGTCTTCTGCTTTTTCCCTGACAGCTAGATGTTCATCTCTCTCTCTCTCTCTCGCCCCACAGATACAGATATTGGCACCTATCAGTACTACGATAAAGGAGAGCCAGGTAAATAGTGTTTGTATTGGATGTCTGTTTGTGTTTAAGATAAGTTTGTCTTTTATTTGTTTTTTTGGGGACGTATGTGATTTCCTTATATATGAAGAAGGGCTTTACTCGGCCTCCCACGCAAACACACGGACACACAAACCATCGGTCCTGAGTATTTCAGGGTCTCACCACACTTAGAGGCTATTAGTATGTAGGATTTACACCCTAAAGCCGTATGCACATACCACACACACACACACACACACACACACAGGTTATTAGGCCTCCGTGGTTCTATCTCTTACTCTGACGGTGTTCCTGTTGACCCGGGGTCCTGACACACAGCGATAGGGGAAACTAAACTGTTGACTTTCTCCTGGATCACATAGCAAGAGGCCCCATGTAGTCCAGCCTCATATTGCCTCAGGCCTGGAGGCTTCTCTTTCCGACAGGAAGTGCTCAGATCACCACCCCCCCCAAACCCGCCCCCAGGGAAGAGCCGTCTCTTCCCTGGAAGATTTATAAAATTGACACAGTGCTGCTCGAGGACGGTTGCGACATGTTCGTCTTCATCTGCGTGAAGCATCTTTAAAAACTAGATTCAGCTGACTGATTTGTACCAACTTCTGGAAAGTCATTCACAATTATGCTGACTCGTCACTCCAAAAATTACAGCTCAAAATAAGGTGACTAAATCTTTGTCCAAAATGTCCAAATGTATGTAATAAATTAGATGCATGAGTAGTTTTTAAAAATGAAAATATATATTAGAGTTTATAAAGTGGATATAAAATGTCTTCCGTCACAATTATATATTTAAAGTAATTTTACATGTATGATTTCTTTCTTTGTATATTAATAAGTTATAAATATCCCTCATATTGTGCACCTATTCCATAATATATGGAATAACAAACAAGAATTATTTTTTTCCTTCAAAACAAAATGTAACGTGTGTTTACGTAAGCTAGTTCCAAACAATTATAACCAATAATATCATGACATCCATCTATCAATCAATCTGCAACTTTGAGCTACTTTTGGTACGAGGTGTGTGTGGAGCAACAGTCCTTTGTAGCTCCGTCACATGACGTTCAAAGCCCGCCCACTTCTTAGCAGTCCAATCAAATACAAAGGATTTGTTTGACATTCCTCTTGTAACTGTACTCAGCTCAAGTATTCCGTTGCACTGGGGAATACATCCCAATACAGAAGCTAAAGACACTCTTATTTCAGTTTCACTGGCACTTTAACATTTATTGAAACTTGCATTAATAAAAATTAAAAAAGATTAAATTAAATTAAATTAAATATATATGTATATATATATATATATATATATATATACGTGTATGTATGTATATATATACGTGTATGTATGTGTATATATACGTGTATGTATGTGCGT
>NW_022280033.1:421137-426209 GCF_004355925.1 Anarrhichthys ocellatus
GTGTGTGTGTGTGTGTGTGTGTGTCTGCTGGGGGTTAGGGTGGGTGGGGGGGTTGTTCTTACATCTGTCACTTGTTAAATTAGTTTGAGACAATTAGAGTAGAGTACCAGACCAGATCACACCGACAAACATATTCACAACGTACAATTACGGAAACAGTTTACAATTAAAGTCAAGTTTTGACTGGTGAAAGTATGTGTGTGTGTGTGTGTGTGGTGTTGTGACATATGCTCGGTAGAAGTGTCTACTTGTTGTCTGTATGCATTTAATTACGTCAATGTCAGATACATTTTTTTTAAAGTCTCATATAAATGTTGCTACTCAATGGATTATTTTCATAATCCATTGATTAGAGATGTTTCGATACATGAACTTGCGTATCTGCTGATACCGAGTACGGATCCGATATCTGTGCGTTATTAAAACAAAAATATAAACTTTATTACAATTGTTACCTGCATGACACTTGAGCTCTGCATGTGGCATCCAAAGCATTAAGAAGCAGTGAGCTTCAACATGCAGACAGTAAGAGCCGGGGATCGAACCGCCAACCTCGTGGCTATAAACGACCCGCTCTGCCGACTGACACCTTATACTGAACCTGTGTGGATGTGACGGGATTGCTGCCATTTGTTTTAAGGCCTGACTCAAGTGAAACCCTTCTTAAAACATGAACACACCACCTGCCCGATCGCTACTGAGCATGTGCAGCTCTGAGCAAAGAAGAGAAGAACGCGAGATGTCTCACTCGTTTTCAGCTCTCGTCAAATCTTGAATTCAAATGTAAGTCACAGACGGTGAATTCGTTTTTTCCATTTTTCTGGAACAGGATTTGTCAACTTCATAAAAAGGTTGCAGTATCTGAATGCTGAAGAGAATCCTCTTTCATGGATTCATGTGAATGTGAATGTGAGGCCTTGCTGCGTGTTTGTCCCTCAGAGACAACAAGCAACGACAGCCAGATCTGTTTTTGTGACGAAGCTGGCTCCTCTCTTAAACTTTACTGGTTACCTTCCAGAGCTCCGATTGCATCAGTCGGAGCGGCAGATTACACATATTTTACGCCATCAAAGTATTACCGGCTGCCTTTGGCCGACGGCTGGGCCAAGCTGCGCATATGCTCCGCGATTAAGCATCCTTAAGTGATTTTTCATAGCCGGTTTCATTTACCCGTGTTTAAATGTGCTTTGGTTAAGCCCATTGGCCTCTTATGTCAACATGCTGCTGAGGAGATGGCATTAAATGGATTTAGGCGACCGTGTGTGTGTGAGAGAGAGAGAGAGAATGTGTGTGTGTGCTGTAACATGTGGTGGGTTTATTTTATGCTTGTGGGTGTGTGTGTAACTGAGAATGTATAAAGAATGGTTGCAGGCTTGCATGTATGAATGTCGCAATCTGTGCATGTGTGTGTGTGTGTGTGTCTAGAGGGTAAATATGAATGTGTGTGTGTGTGTGTGTGTGTGTGTGTGTCTGGACCGTGTATTGGGGTGGGTCATGAAGGTCTGGCCCTTAATGCCAAATCAGCCACCTGGTCCCAGATTGGGCCACAGTCTGGTTTTCGTATCCCCTCCTTCATTTGGGAATGAACGGGATTAAACCTAATCCCGTTCATAGACACCCATAGAGATCAATACAAAACTACTTTTAACTTGATTTGTCTGTAATCTAGAACAAAGGCGCTTACTATTGCATTAAAACGTTGTTTCGGAAAGCCGAGGCTTCGTTAATGGCTGTAAATGTTTAAGCTTTGAACCAGTTTTATTATTAATAATAAGGACACACCGACTGTATTGACCTGATTTAAGATGCTCGTTTTTCTGCATTTTTCAAGCGACGTTAAACTTCCCCTCGTGACTATTTGCATATTAATTTGAAATTTACACACAACAGGATGATTTGAAGTGTAATCACACCGACACGTCTATAAATACACACACGCCACGCTTAATTGGCGGTTAGATTTCTAAATCTCGGGGTGCAGCCTTACTCGTTCAACTCAAAGCAGGATATCTGAGAGACATGTGTAACAACCCCCCCCCCCCTCCTTTCCATTTAATTGGTTTCATAAACAGATTAATTTGAAGGAGAGGGGGGCTTAATTGCTAATCGGCGTTTCCATGCAGCTCCTGAAGAGTTGAACAGGATCAAGTGTGTTCTTCTACCACAAAAAGGCCTTCAGAGCCTCCAGTGCTCTACAAAGAATCCAGGAAGCAGCAGAGAGGAGAAGAGAGGATGCAGACGAAATTAAGTGACGGGGAAAGAAAAAGTAAGAGAGAGGAGAGAGGGACAAAGACCGACACTTCTGTCCTCCCACTCCAAACTAATCAAAACTAAATACTACGGGTACGACGGGGGAAATGATAAATGTTTTCTGCAGTAAAATGACGTAAAAACATCGAGGGGAACATTTAGAAAACATCAGAATAGAAATGTCACTGTCGAGTGCACAGACGTCAGAGAAAAGAGCTTGTTGATGTTGTTTCCCATCAGAAGAGCAACAAAAAGATTCACGAAACACAGAAAACACAGGATTTATTGCCGTAAAACTTCTGCTGTGTTTCCATGAAACCACTACGTGAATTTATGTTTCCATCAACTGTGTGAATGTTGAGCGTCCTTCAGTCAATCAATCTACAGAATATGTGGAAAACGCAGTTATACATTACTCTTATATATAATCTTTATCAGTTATCCAGTGAGGGATGGAGCCTCCAACACAGAACCTTCAAAATAAAAGTACACAACCAAATCACAGTCTCAAAAGTGAGGATGAAATGTTCACCAGGGGAGACCATTCAACACTGTGAATACAGTTAGAAACGACTAAACCTTTTTCAACCCTTTAACAACGGACTGCGGGAGGTTGTTGTTTGCATGATGCTGTTTAAATCCATTTCAAATGAAACATCATCACAGCTTCAGCATTCTTTCTTCTGCAGTGGAAAGCTGAGGCTTCTGCCTTTTGCGTCGCCAGCGTTATGGACTCGTGATGACATTATGTGCAGCATGTAATTATGCAAACAAATACCAATGCAGGCACTGAGGAAATACTTTATATTGCAGATGAAACTATCGATACCTTTACTCTGAAAACGTGCATAACTCAAATAACTCATGGGTATTTTGTTCATGTCTCTACATTTAGAAATCTTATGGATCAACATGCTTTGTGTGTTTTATTTAGTCACATCTGATGTCAAGATTTTTGTATATTTCTAATTAATGACACAATTTCAATACTTGTATGAATTATAATGACTTACAAAGCCTTTGAGCTTAGGTTGTGTAGTTTTTAGGGATATGAAGCAATTGAAAATACAACTTTAGGCACCGGAGAACCAGTAACTGTAATTCTATAAACTCAAACGGTGAATTCATTCCTCTTAAATGTAAGATTCTGAGATTGTAGTCTCCATGAAAGTTAAAGTTCTGGGTCCCACATTGACCAATTAATCCATCCATGAATGTTTGTTCTCCTTTTATTTAGATTGCTTCCTGTATCCTGATTCAAGGCTTCATGTTTTTCATAAAAACACAGATGGAAGGTGTTGATATTTAAGGACACGGTGAACTCGTCAACGTGCCGTTGTTTTTGTTTGTCTTCAGTGACATTTATGGTGATGTCATTCCCAGCGGTGCTCAGCGATAGGCTGATTCTGCTATCCTTCCTGGAGCAGAGCCAAGTGGCTGCAGTCCACCTCAACCAGAAGAACCAGGACTCCCCAGAGACCGGCAGGCGAACAGAGAAACTGTCTCTCTCTGAAATTAAGGTACAGTAGAAATGCAGTGATGGAGAAAGTAGAGCCAGAGAAGAAACGTGTTAACGTATCGCTGTCCAACATTTCCAAAAGGTTTTTTATCGTATTTTTTTCATGTTTTATCAGGTACTGAAATACAAGTAATACAATTCAGTCACATGTTCTTTTAAAAGGCGACATCGATTAATGTTTATCATGAAAACATCTATTATAAACATGGTAAAATGACTCTACTTCTCTCTTGATTTATTACCTCAGTAAACATTGTAAACATGAGTTTATGGTCTCAATCTCTAGTTTCAAGTCTTCTTCAATACAGCATGATGTTCATTTAGTACATTATGGTCCATTTAGAGTCAAACAGACCATAAAGCAGGGGATGCTTTAGGGCGGGGCTACACAGTGATTGACAGGTCTCTACCAGAGACGTGTACGGCGTCTCTACGTCACTCCTCCTCAGTCCAGATATGGTCACTTCTGCTCACCGGTTGCAAAACCCCAAGATGGCGACGGGCAAAATGCCGAACTCGAGGCTTCCAAACATCAGTCCACAAACCAACGGGTGACATCTCGACGACTACGTCCACTTCTCATATACAGTCTATGGCTGGATCGTCCACTGTGACTATTGGCTGTTAAATAATCTAGCTCTACTTTTACGTCTTTGCATTCACTGTGTACGTGTTTCCCGTGTTCGTCCATTATTCTCTCTTAAAGGTGCGTATAGTGAGGCCGTCTGATCGGGAGGTGTTCCTCTAGCTGTTAGCAGCAGGTCTCATTAAATGCTGTTCCTCCTCCAAAACAAAACTACACTGTGCTAGCTGGCTAACCGCTAACCCTGGCATTATCACATTACTGCCAGGCCCTTTTGTTGAGGCGTGTGTGTGTGTGTGTGTGTGTGTGTGCGTTCATGTTAGTGTGTATAAAAGCAATCGTTGCTACTGTGCGTCTGTCTCCAGAAGCAGAGTCCTGATAAGACACCCCCGCCCCCCCACACACACACACACACACACACACACACACACACCACCACCCCCACACCTCTGTCAATGCATGTGCATGCAACCTGCAACGTACACGTTTGCACAACTAACCCATCCCCCACAACAAACACACGCACACACATGCACATCGCCCTGGTCCAGTGGGCTAAGCTGGAGAAGGGAGAGTGTGGGGGGGGGGGCGTTGAGAGAGAGAGGGGGGGGTAGGCTAAACTAATCCGGCCCACAGAAAGTGGTTTTTGATTATTGCTGACCAGCAAACGCCAGCAGGGAAAAAAAACTAGAAGAGATGGTTTGGGATGGGGGGGGGGGT
>NW_022280033.1:426309-429084 GCF_004355925.1 Anarrhichthys ocellatus
GGGGGGGGGGGGTAGATAGTGTGTTATTAACCCAATCATTTTTAGATATTTTCTTCTTCTTCTTCTTTTCCATTTCTCATCTGTCAGTGATCTCCCGTTTGGGGCAACTCTTTGTTCTCTTTATCATCAGATGTTCTTCCATCATTTTAATTCATCTCTGTATTTTGTGTCCAAAGCAGATCCCCCCCCCCCCCCCAAACCCAAACCCCTCTCAAGGGGGCAGGAGGGGCAGACATGGACCACTGAACTCTCCAGCTTGTCGATTTACTAATGTCTGCATGTTTCTGTGCTTTTAAACCGTCGTTTTTAAAAACAAATGTCTGTATTACCGCGTTTATACAACCTGCCTTTTCTGTGAGTCACTCTTCTACAACAGACGGAGGTTGTGTGTGTGTGTGTGTGTGTGTGTGTGTGTGTGTGTGTGTGTGTTGGCCATCGTCTCTGGTAGCTGGTTCATTGTGTTAGTGAGTGTGACTGGAGATAAAGAGTGTATGAAAGGCCTGGTGTGTGTGTGTGTGTGTGTGTGTGTGTGTGTGTGTGTGTGTATGTATGTGGAGGAGGAATGAGCCGTGGTGTGCATGAAAGCCGGGGTCACAGAGTAAGACCTGCAATTTCACCTGCGTTAAAAGTGCTTCTGGATGGAGCACCGTTTGTTTAATCATGTGTGTGTGTGTGTGTGTGTGTCTGCAAAAAAGCCTGTGCACTTTTTCATACCAGTGCCTCTACATGCATGTACATGTGTATTTGTGTGCATGCATCATGCATGTGTGTGTGTGTGTGTGTGTGTGCGCGCGCCCTCAAGCGTTGCGAGAGCTCATTACTGTGCGTCTCTTTGTTGTGGCCCGTAGAGCGTGGCAGACCTTCCCAAAAAATATGCACATCACTAAAACAACAAGCCCCGACAGAACAAAAACACACACACATTAATAATGGAAGATGAAAAACAACCTTAGACATCAACAACAACAAAAAAACAAGATGGGGGAAGGACATGAGTGATATTTGGGGTTAAGTTTCAGAGCCCTCAAGTGTGTAAATCCAAATGAATCGCTAAGACACTAAGAAGATATGCGTGTGTGTCGACTGCCACTTTATTCTAGACGCATCCTCTCTCCTCTGTGTGTGTTTGCGCATCCAGGTGGTGTGTGTGGAGGCCAGTGGGCGTGGCCGAAGGCTCCGCAGACAGGTGCGCCTCAACCGTGTGCAGGATGTGGCGCTCTGCTGGTGGGACCTGGACGAGCTCGATGACGAGCCGTGGACCTGGACCCCCACAAACACGCAGAGGAACAACCTGGTGCTGCTCAGCTGCTCGCCTGCTGAAGGCCTCAAGGTACACACACACACACACACGCACACACACATAAAAAGGGCAGGGACAACGTTTTCAAGACTTGGAGAAGGTTTTTGACGTTGTCCCCGTGGAGTCTTGTCTGGTCGCTGTGGGGATGCAACAAACTGTGGTTTTCTTTCTTACAACTGGAGCGACACTGGAGTCGATATTCGTGGCATTAACTTAAATATGTTCTTGTCACCGATTCTGGTTTTGATCCTCTCACCTTCAGACTCAGAGGGAAAAGTTTCCCGTTTGGTGAGAAAATGGTGGATTGTTTGGGAGCGAGTTGCTGCCTGAAATTAAAGTATAAAGAATTAAAAAAGGATTTCATCCAACGAAAAATAATAAACTCACAATTAGTTGATGCTGGTAAATTTCCATTATGGGGATAATCATGAATATTGTCTCGAGTGACTTGAAAAAGATGGTGCAGAAGTGAAAAATAGAGCCTGGCTTTAATATACAGTTAGTTTCTATTTTCTTATTCATTATTCTATATTCATGCAGGAGGACCTGATCAAGTATGATTACCTGACAGTAATTAAGATTGTTTGATTGTTTTTTTTTCACAAAAAAACAAAAATGAGTCTGTAAAATGTATTTGTTTCTTAAAAGATAGAGTTTGGGTTGTTGCTTGTTGTAATTTCTGCCACCTTTATCTGTTGATACTGTTATTCTTCTTGCATAAAACACGGAAAATCCTACTTCCTGTCTCTTTCAAATGAAATCGATCTATTTTTTAACATCAGCTCTCATTATAGGCACGTTTCACAAGACTTTATAGAGAACAAGCTCAGATTAATTTAACTATAACTGTAATGATTAAATACGGTAAACAAGTAAGAAATGAGACCGAGCAAAGCATAAAGTTCCATGAGTGACCGTGAATAAGAAATCCTGTCTTAAAAGGATTTCTAATACCTTTACTGCGGTGTTTGAAGCCCAGTAAACAAATCATAACTCATGTGTTTTTATACACACAGTGAAAGAGGCAACAAAGCTGCTGTTTTGAATGGGGAGGCCTGTGTTGTGCTGGATGGGATTGGGGACGGCGTGTTAAGTCACCTCAAGGGTGGCACCTCCGTGTTGCACCTCCATGCATCACCATCTGAAATAAGAAGGGAGGAAGCTAAGCTGTGGTACAGCGTGAAGAACGCCTAAACACACACACACACACACGCATCTTAAGACGCACACATCCTCGTGGCCTCTGGCAAAAAACGTCACCCGTGACCCGATTCCGTGTCACCGTAGGATTGTCCTCGTGCCAAAAAGCAGATGAAAGATCCCCCCTCCCCCCCCCCCCCAAAAAAAAAAGATACCGAACTGGGCTTAACTCTATACTCTTCGTACGGTGCTTCATCGGTAAGAACATGCAGAACGTTTCACCACACCAGAGAGAGAGAGAGAGAGAGAGAGAGAGAGAGAGAGAGAGAGAGAGA
>NW_022280033.1:429094-437191 GCF_004355925.1 Anarrhichthys ocellatus
AGAGAGAGAGAGAGAGAGAGAGAGAGAGAGAGAGAGAGAGAGAGAGAAGATGAGCGTTACCAATTGCATGCTAGGAAAACAAATTCATGGAGGAGAGAATTGAGGGGGGGGGGGTGTACACATGAATATTGAAATAAGTAAAGCTGTTCGCCGCTTCTTGTTTTTTGGAACGCTCTTCACATTTATCACACTCCTTCACCTAGTTTATTCTCTCTATGTCTCCTTCACCCCCCATCCTCACACACACACACTCCTCTCCTCTCCTCCTTCCTTCCTTCCTTCCTCCACGCTTCAGGAACATTAAAGTCTCTTCGCGGGGCTGCGGCATCGCGCTCTAATGAAAGCGTTTGTTGTCATTTTTCATGATGCGCGGTGTGAAATTAAGCGAGCAGTTTATGTAAGAGCCGTGGCGGGAATCAAACGCCGGGCACACATCGGGAGACGCCAGCTACTTCAATCACTTCAAGCTCATATATATGTTCCTTTTGTTCCGTTCGCTATCTGCAGCACTAAGCCAATTTTCTAGCCAGTCTCTCGGCATTTAAAAAAGTCTGATTTCTTTCCCTATGTGGTCTTAATTTGTATGCCCCCCCACCACCACCACCACCTCCTCTTCCTCACTCTGATAAGTGGAGCCACGGCATGCATGGGGGGGGGGGGGGGGGGGCCACACAAAAACTTTGTTTTTATGCATCCAGTTAACATTTTTAATCATCCTTCCGTCATGCTTCCCTCAACACAAACACACACTAACCTGTTCCTGGAATTTAATAATCTGAATGAAAAGAAAACACCAGATGAATGTTTTCGTGCTTTTTTAATTTTTTATGATTGTATGTGTGCATTGATGTTTGCGAACATACTGTTTTATGTTTTGTTTGTGTTTTTTAAAGCGTGTGACTATCCAGTTATCTGTCACCAAACAGTTTCTCTCCACTCGTTTGATCTGCATTCGTGTGATTTCTGTCGGCTTTTAATTATTAGTGAGTTTAGGAATTTGTCTTTTTTGCAAAACATGAAATAGTTCATATAGAAGGAATATATATAATTAATATATAATTGAATAATTCAATCTGTACTTCATCTCCTCCACAGCTGCTACGATTAAGAGTGCATTAGAAGCTACATTAAAATTGGTAATTTTCTGTCTTAATGTGCAGAACTGCACATGTTCAGCAATGCAGTGAAGAGTCGGGTGTTGAATCCAAAGTGCAGAATTACCCCAAAGCTCCACCGCTTTGTAAAACAAAAGATCCCACTGCCTCCACGGCTCGGGTCGAGTGAACAGTCATCTCTTCTGTGCTACAATTATGTTCAGTGGTATCAAATTATGGCAGTTAAGGTGTGAGGCATATTTTTTGTTTCTCACATCAGTACCTCAACAGTAACCCTGATTCACACACCTAAAAACTTCCCAGTCCTCCCCCCACCTCCTCTACCTCCCCCAATCCCTCCCTTCATCCCTCGACTCTCCTCCGAGTCCCTCCGTCTCTCTCTACCCGTCTCTCCCTGTCTTTCTCTGCTCCGTGAGCTGGAAAATTGGCTTCAAAAGGCCACTGCTGTGAACAAGGGCCAGCCACACAGTTGGGCCCGTCCGCTTTATCTTTCACGCCACGGAGGGGGAGAAAAGGTGCCGACGAGGGAGAAAGAGAGAGAGAGAAAGAGAGGGAGACAAGAAGAATGGAGAAGAATAGTTTTGACCAGTCACTGAAACCAATAACCAGGAGAAAGCTACTTACTAGAGGCCTCTCTCTCTCTCTTTCTCCCTCTCTGTCTCTCTCTTTCTCCCTCTTTCTCCCTCTCTTTCTCTCTCTCTGTGTCTCTCTCTTTCTCCCTCTCTGTCTCTCTCTTTCTCCCTCTCTTTCTGTCTCTCTGTTCTCCTTTTTGCATCTTTCTCTCCAAGTCTCACCCTCCATCTCTCTCTCTTTACTCACATCCATTCTCTCGCTTTCTGTCTCTCTTGCACATCCTTTCACTCCCTCTCTTGACCTTATTCATCATTTTTCTATTTCATGCTCTCAGAACCAGCCGATACAGTAACATGTGACACATGCAGAAGTCCTTTCTCTCTCACTTCTTTTAAAGACTGGCTGTTGTTTTGACGTCCAAAGTGTGTTTTTATTGGACTTTATTCAGGTGGCAGTTTGTAAAACAGGGGTGCAAATTGTTGCTTTGAGCTTCAGTCTTATAAGATCAAAAACTGTTCTCTCATACTCTTATATTTAACGTCCATATATCAGCTGCAGATGAATCTATATGTCATCATTCATGCGATGTTCGTGTCGTCTCATGCTTACGGCAGCATGAGTGTTTGCAGTTTTATGTTTGGAAAGACAGACTTTATAACCCTGAATGTCGTGAGTGCCAGCGCTCTAATCTCCTAATCAGCTGTGTTGCCTTCAGGGGCCTTTTGCTTGCCTTTGATCGGTTCACACAGAATGTAAAACGAGGCCTTAAAAAGTGACCCGGAGTCAAAACGCTGCTGTGCTGACAGGAATAAATGTTGTGACTGTAAAAAGACTGCGAGATGCAGTTTGTGCTCTGCTTTTTCTATTGAGATTTATAAACCTTTTTTAAAATAAATATTGCACTTTTGTGAAACACTCAAAAGGCAAAGAGAGTAGACATTCAGGTTGAAGGAGTTCTGTGTATAAATATCTAAAATCTGAATCTTAAACTGAACTGTGTAAACATTTTGCTGATTATAAGATTAATAAAATGTCTGTTTCTATAAACATCCAAGTAACATCAATCAATGCATTGACGTTTGAGGCTCTTTACTTTATATGGAGCCGACCAGCAAGGAAAAGACTTTTATCGATTGAAGGGCTGATGTGAAAAAATATCATTAACTTGATCAAATTTCTGCTGTATAATGGAGTAAATACCTGTTTGTGGTCTAGACCGTGGAATGATTTATCAGTGAATTGAACTACAGTCGAGGACATGAGTCTGAGAAGTCATACACGGGTTCATTATCCATTCATTCTCCATTTTCTTACATGTTTTTTGTGTTTTCAGGATGTGTGAAAATAAAAGCTTGAGCTCTTTGAAATGTTGGCTGTTGCAGCTCTTTTACTCTTCGCTGGTCTTCCCCCCCCCCCCCCCCTCTCCTTCACGGGGTCACCGATCAGGGGAAGCAGAGCTGAATCAGCTGCTCTTCATCCTCGATGGCACGAGATGAAGTGCTGAGAGGATGAGATGTGGTTGGGGGGGGGGGGGGGGCAGTCAGGAGGGCTTGTGGAATGGAAGTAGGTCTTGATTCCCGCGACAGCATTCTGTGTGATGGACTCAGGAAGCAAACTCTCAAGATCCGACAAGGGAAGCCATTGCTGAATTGTTTGAAACTTGCATTCTCTCTGCTGTCCACCAGGGGGCGACTCCTCTGGTTGTATAGAAGTCTATGAGAAAATGACTCTACTTCTCTCTTGATTTATTACCTCAGCAAACATTGTAAACATGAGTTTATGGTCTCAATTTCTAGTTTCAAGTCTTCTTCAATACAGCATGATGTTCATTTAGTACATTATGGTCCATTTAGAGTCAAACAGACCATAAAGCAGGGGATGCTTTAGGGCGGGGCTACACGGTGATTGACAGGTCGCTACCACAGCATTGTCTGGTCTGGGAGTTAGCTTAGCTCTACCCTCTCGTGTCACGTCTGGTTGCAAAAACACAAGATGTCAATGACCAAAAACCAAGATTGCAACGGCAAAAAAACAATATGGCGACTGCCAACATGCAAGATGGGAGTCTAAAAACTAAGTTGAAGACGGACAAAAACCATGATGGCGACGGCTAAAACCAGCATGGCGCAGCCAAAATGCAGAACAAACCAATGGTGACGTCACAGTGACCACGTCTTCTTCTTATATCCAGTTCATTGGTGGACTCAATGGATACTTGTTTGTTTAATGTGTGTGTCACTTTGTCCCTGCAGACATGAAGCTCTCCAGAGAACCGCACCCATCCCGAAGGGTACACCCCGCCCCTCACGTAAACACACAGCACCCACTCCCTGGGGAGCAGCAGGAGCTAGCTCTGGAGGATTATGGAGAGGAGAAAAGAAGAAAAAGAAGCTTTCAGGAGGACAGTCATCTGCTTCTCTCTCCTGCTGTAGACCACGAGCAAAAAAAAAAAAACCTTCCTCCCTCTAAGTCCCTTTTTGGCAGTGCCTGCCAAAATACTGGGCCGGGCAGCTTTGGGGAAAAGGAAAGGAAGGAAGGCAGGCAAGCAGCCGATCCTTCTTTCTGTCAACACGGCGAAAAGAAATGGGCTCATTTAGCCAAAGCTGCCACGGTCAATGCAGGGCTCTGATAGAGGCTTTGGTGAGGTGAAATCCCTCCTATAAAGCTCTGTTAGCGGCTGTGGAGCTGCTGGGTTGCTGTTTAGCTGAAGGCTGACGTCTCCTGTCATCCACCTACTGTTCCCGGTTCCTTGTGGGTGTTTTTATCGACAGCACCACCCGTGACACGGCCTTTCTCCATCAGTGTCGGCGCTTAGCGGCCTCCTCCACCTGGTTGTGGTCCAGGAGCGAATAATCTCACTTCTGGATTTTGACCATTGGTTTAATAACGCCAAGCTTTCTCCATGTATCATCCTCTTTCTCGTTCTTGTCGCCATGTGTAGCGTTGAGCTCTTGGCTCCTCACTCACGCAGGTAAACAGAGCAGGTTGTTTATCGCCGGGGTGCCAAAGCCGTGGCATGCTCGGGGAGGAGATGTTGTTGACCTTGAGTTAAAACGGAGCTCTTATCATTAGCCGTCTTGATTGACAGCCTGGTGTTTATGAAGGGAAGTGGAAGGCTCTATTTCCTCCATCTCCGGGGGGTTTGAGGGGCTTCTCTGTCTTTCTCTCATATATTCTTTCTATACAACAGGTTTGTTCATCTGCAGTACTCGGCATCTTCCAATTCCCAAATAGTAGAACGTGTAAAGACGAGAACAAAATGACGAGATCAAGTTCTATTCATACAATGTTTAGTGATGCTAAACTACTGAGGGGATGCTGGCTGAATCCTCCCTCTAACATAAAGTATTAGGAGGAAAATATGGTCACTCCAGGACTAAAGATTATTATTGTTGGATCAGATCAGATTCACAGGGAGAATGTTCATCAGACTCTCTGAAACCCTCGTCTTCTTCTCTTCATCCTCTCCCTCTCAAAGGTCCTCGGCTCCCTCCGGACTGAAGGAAACCCTCTGGACTGCCGCTTCAGCGTTCTCCAGCCCTACCAGCTGCTGACGGTGGAGCTTCCTGCACCAGGCCCCAGATTCACAGAGGGGTCCCGGGCCGACGCCTGCGTCTACGAATGTGCACGAGGGCGCCTGCACCGCCTGTCCGTCACCCGCATCCCGCTGCCGTCCCGTCCTGTCTCCTGCTCGCGTCACCCCTCTGAGACCACGCTCCTCCTGGGCCTCGCCGACTCCTCCTTGGTGCTGTACGACCAGCGACGGGGTGTCTCACTGCTGGCCTCCTGCCCCGTGCAGCCCACCCTCCTGGCCTGGCACCCTGCTGGGGCCGTGGTCCTGGTAGGGGGAGAGCAGGGGGAGCTGATATGCTTTGATGTGGGCTTGGCACCTGTTAGCATGGCACTGGTAGCGGAGGAGGTGGCTCCAGCCGCCACGCTGAGACTAGCCGAGCACCTGCGCTGCTGTGGAGGTCTGGAGGGACTGCAGTGGGCCACGGGCCTGGAGGGAGGCATGCTGATGTTGGCCTTTCACGGGGGGCCGCTAGCAGCTCTGAGATTCAGACTAGGTCAGTGAAATAACATCCAAACACTAATTTGGCTCCTGCTGTTTTCCTTGGATCATGATGACTACGGTTGGTAAAGTCGTGTAAATCCGTCAATGAGAACGACAATTCTCCACTCTGAGTTGAATTTATTTTCAACTTGAGGTGTTCAGAGCACTCCTCGAAGAACGGGAGGCGTTCAGCAAACCAAAAGCTGCAACGCAAAGCGCTTCACTCTCACAAAAAGCCGCCTCAGGCTGCTGAAACACAAACAATCAAGACCTAAGATGGTCACGATATCAGAGTTAGACCACACGATAATGGTGGCCAAAAGAATTCTAGATCACAATTTGATCACGATAGGAAATGTGTAAAAAGTGAACTTGTTTATTGTGCTTTTTGTCTCTTATTTGGCGAATGAATAAGAGTGTAGGGAGATTAAGCGAGAGTCTGTATTCATTTAAGAGGCGCTGGATTACTTACACGATATTATAAAGTGTGTTATTAACATGATACCAATTTCTTAAATAGCACTGTTATCGTTAATACTGATACATCGCAGCATCTTTAGCAACCGCCCTTACAATCGTACTTTACATGCACTGATACCAAATAGTAACTGAAGCACAAACCCTCACCCTCCTCGTGATGAAGAGTCTGAGTCTTCCTCTGTTTTGGATCTGACTCTGAACCTCCGCTGTGTAAATACGTCGGAGGTCGTCCTCTCACCTCCCCGCTGCTGAGGGAAGTTAATTTGTAGACGGGCGGGGAAGGTTAGCAGGAGTCACGCTCTCAGAGGTCATTCAATAATCGCCCCGGGGCAAGAGCCCCCCAGGTGCATTCTGGGATGCATTTTTCCGATAAATCATTTACAGTGGCTGCGCAGTCCCTCGGGGCCCCCAGATAAAGTTTGCCAATCAAAATGTTTTTTTTTTCCGTAGCAGCCACCTCACCCTCTAACTCACTCGTACACACACACACACACACACACACACACACACACTTGTACACACATATACGCACATACACACACACACACTCGTGCACATATTCAGCGTCTTTAATTGTGACTTTGGAAAGAAGATGTGACAGTGGCACGCAGCTCTCTGCGGAAGTTTGAAAGCAGGAGTGTGGGGGTGGAAGGTAGAAGATTGTTTGTGTGTGTGTGTGTGTGTGTGTGTGTGTGTGTGTGTGTGTGTGTGTGTGTTTGACTGACTGTGTGTATCCAACTGCGTTTGCCTGTGTGCACAGGGAAAGGGGAGGGTGTCTTCCAACAATAGCTTCCCCTCCTCTGATCGTCTGCCAAGGTTTTGATGAAGAAAGTCACTGCACGTCTTTTCTCCATGATAATTCTCCCCCCCTCACCCACACACATGTGTGTATTCTTCTATTTCTGTGCTTCTATGCACACACACACACACACACTCCAACTCGTTTGTTTGCTTGCGCTCCGTCTCTGTATTGCCTTGTTTCATAAGGCCCCGCTACATGACAGAAGGAGTGAGTCGGGAGACGGCGAGGAAGAAAGACTTGGCCGAGCTCCAAGTTCTCTCTCTTTTTTTTTTTTTTTCCATAGGAGGCAGCCCTCCCTGGTGTCACCCCCCCTTCCTCCCCCTTCCTCCCCCTTCCTCCCCCTTCCTCCCCCCTCACCCTCCCGCCTGCACCGAGTTATCTCATCCGGGCACACGTTGGCCGCGGCTGGGCCGTCACCGGTAGGGCAGACCGGGGAACGTGCTACACGACATGCAAAGAAAAAAATAGTCATTTTTCTGTGGTCTATGGTTACGTACTAAAGCAGAAGAAAAACCTCCACTGCACAAGTGTGCTTTCTTATTTTAAAGAAGTAAAACACTTTTATAAAGTCAAGTCAATCCAAGGCAACAGTTTGAGTTCAAACCACTAGATTTATTACTAGTTTGGCACCTTATAATGTGTTTCATCACTCATTGTTATTTTAATTTCTAAAAAGGATAGTGACTGCACAAAATATACAAAACTGTGACTTACTGAATGAATGTCCACAATAAAACAGTTTTTATAGCAGATTCTTTATTATAAGAAGACTTCATTATTCCTTAGTTTTGTCTTTGGAGTAATGTTCTCGTATTGGTCTTATCCCGTATCCGTTGTGTTCTCGTTGTTTACTTGCTGTTTACTTGTTGTGTTCTCCGTATTCTTGTCGTTTTCTCATTGTCAACCCGTCGTGTATTCGTTGTGTACTTGTCATGTTCTCATCGTGTTCTCATTGTATACTCGTCGTGTTCTCATTGTATACTCATCGTGTTCTTGTTGTGTACTTGTCGTGTTCTCGTTGTGTATTTGTCGTGTTCTCGTTGTGTACTTGTCGTGTTCTCGTTGTGTACTTG
>NW_022280033.1:437201-443025 GCF_004355925.1 Anarrhichthys ocellatus
TGTTCTCGTCGCGTACTCGTCGCGTACTCGTCGCGTACTTGTCGAGTTCTCGTAGCGTACTCGTCGAGTTCTCGTCAAGTTCTCGTAGCGTACTCGTCGCGTTCTCGTCGCGTTCTCGTCGAGTGCTTGTCGTGTACTCATCGTGTCTTGATGAGTACACGACGTGTCGGCGGTTTGAGTCCTGCTGTTTGTTCGTGCGGCTGCTCCGTGTTGTTGTACGTCTGACACTGCTGTTCAAATAAGTTAGTGAAGACAGATGTGAACTGACTCGTCCTCAGCACCACAATGAGCCATTGTCTCCGCTTACAGTTAGCTTAGAGCAGACGTTAACGCCCAACGTAAGGACACACACACACACACACAAACGTAGACACACATACGCTCAGCTGATGTATTGGCCACATTAGCCCACTCTTAAGGGGATTTGGGGGCTTGCTAATTGCCAGCTTGTCATTTTAATTGCTCGAACAACTCCCCCCCTCCACACACACACACACACACACACACACAAACACACACACACACACACACAACTTCAATTAATTAGACAAGAGTCGGTGGTGACTTTGGCTGCCTGCAGTCTGGCCCATTGACAGTACCGCTGTCAGTGATCACCTACACTGTCCAGAGCCACCAGCTATGTCCAAATTCAGTTTAGTGAATACTTATATAAGCCTAAAGGAATACTACACACTCAATGACCATTTCTATATCAGTTACTCACCTCGTGTTGCCTTCGTTTTACTCTCGTGTCTCCGTGATGAACAAAGAATTTTAAAAAACAGAGAAATGTTTTCTTCGTGAGTTCACGTTAACATGAGGTGACTGATATACAGACTGTTACGTGTATTTAAGCGTTTCTTTCATATGGCACTTTAAACTTTCACGTTTCATGTTACAGAGAAGTTAAACGTCTGTTATGGCAACAAGTATCGGAGTCTGGTGTCTCACATCAGCCTCTCCCCGCTGAAGTCAGAGATTCCTCCGAGTGTCTCGCTCTGAACCGTCTCGATCAATCACAGCGGACATTAATCACCTCTGGTATTCAACACTAAACATTAAACACACGAGCACATTCACGCTAATGCACACAGAACGGGACACCTCTACTACCGGGAAGAGCACAAAACCTCGTCCTTCCATTATTCAACATAATGTGCTTTGGCACACACAAACAAAAGCATAATCAGTCACCTCTGGTCAAAAGGTGCAGTGAGTTGTGGCATTCCTCTCATACATACTGTATGTGTTTCAGATGTGTTTAAATAGATGGTGATGAGGACACACACACACACACACACACCAGGGATTAAACAGACTTCTCCACTAATTGATTGACAAGTCGATGTCGGTCTCACCGATCTAGTGCTGCTTCAGAGTTTAGACCGATCCGCTGGACACTTACTTATCTTAAGTAAGTGCTTCACAAATATACAGTATTAGCACACAGTGATGAGCGCTGCACTCCACCGCATTAATGGAAAATCAGTTTAAATTGTTGTTTTTGCACATTTAAACAGAAGTTATCTCGTGACGCTTTTCCTATCGAGCAGGTCTGGACCCGTGCTCTTTGATTCATCCACTTATAGGAGAAGAAACCTGGAACAGAACTGGGCTGTATGTTCTGCGTTTTGTTTTAGGCCCAGAAAAAAATAGTGAAGTCAAAATTGGTGTTTGATTTGTCAGATAATACCCATGTTTATTGTGTTATTTACTTATTTATAAGCATCAGGTGACAGAAGCAGGCAGCAGCACTTCATTATATAAATGTTAGAATACTTCATCACACTGCTCTCTAACTGTCACATGGATGAAGGAGATCCTGGTGTATTTTGTTCTTCTTAATAAACTAAACACCAAACTGTGACTGTGTTGGACAGGAGCTCTGACCGGAGGACAGATGGGTCCCGGTGAGCTGCTGCAGCAGCGGCTGCGTTGTGGTCAAGTCAAAGAGGCGCTGGGCGTCCTGGAGGCCATGGACTGGAGCACCACGGGAGACGAATGCTACCGAGGCCTCGGCTCAGTCACGAACCACCTGCTGAGGCTGCAGCTGAACGCAGACAGAGAGGGTGGGTCCACCGCTTCCCTTCAGGTGTTAGTGTTCCTCAAACCTCCACTGGAAAATACAAAGAACAGTTTTATCTTTTTATGTTTCTGGTTCTGTAACGTCAGATTAAATCCCAGTTAAAAGACACAAGAGAGGAGGACACAATATTCTAAAGTTAATCCACTTGCATTACATTTATTATTATTTTTTGTCAATGTTTGAACTAATAGATGAAATAGAATTAAACTTCCCCAGTTGACTACTTACATTAAGACAATTATTGTTTGTATTACAAGTTTTCTAAAATGTAATATTAAATATGCGTTTTGTTGACATATTAGAGTCAAAGGTTTTTAAAGAGGGAATTGTGGATATATCTTTGTGTCACTTCATAAATCAGAAAATACCGTCAACAGCCACATCAAGAACATCTATTTCCTCCATGTTTTTATTAATAAATGTAGTATAAATGGGTCTCTGAGTGATGTGTGAACAAACCCCTCTGTGTGAACCTTCAGCACACAGAGAGGAATGAATGAGTGAAGTTTGGTGAATGTAAGAGCTGCTGAAGTGGAGATTTATCATCAGAGTCTGAGAACAAACTCATTTAGAGGAAACGTCCTTTAAAGAGACGTTTAGTTCCATTACAGACATTTAGAGACTCTACAGGTGAATAGGGTCACAACATGAACTCATAGATATCACCATGAAACTTCACCACTTCATTACTCACATTGAGATGATTATGTTTTGTAAATGTGAGTTTTCTCTTTCATATTTCTGTCTTCTCTGTATTGTTATTGTGTGCTTGTGTTGTTTGTCTGCAGCCCAACTAGAAGCAGCTCTGGGTGTGTTTTACGCTCCGCCTGCTCCTCTCTCTGATGTCGTGATACTCGAGTACAGGGAGCCAATCAGCAAGTGCGCCCGCCGTTTTTTTCACCACCTTCTCAGGTAACGCCGCCGACGCTGTGCTGTTGCTGTGCTGTCGCTGTGGTCCTAATTTGATCATCTGAGCGAGACATTTGTCTTCTTTTGCGCAACTCTTCAGGGGGGAGTCGAAAGGTCGAGGTCGGCTAAATGTATTTCAATACATAAATACATAAATGCATACATAAGTAGTGTGGTCCTCCGAGGGCTGTCCTTCTTTTGTAACTAATTTAGTTGACTAATCAATTAGTTGATTAAAATCAACAGATCTGTAAAACGGAGCTCCTCTTTACATCTTGTGTTTCTTGATTCCTGCTACAGATCAGTAATTATCTGACCGATGACTCAAAGCTGCTTTAAACTCTACAAACACACATTTACCGACTATTTTAAGGATAACAAGAACATTTTATTGGGCGCAGAATCACAATAAGCATCCCAAGAAAAGAAGAGGCTCTTTGTGAAAATGACATCCGTTGCAGATGCACTTTAATTCCCTCTGTATCTGCCACTCACTTTTGCTATTTTAGAAGATTCGTCGTGACGCTCGCTGGTGCAGCTTTGAGTCATTCATGAGGACGAAGCACCTCACATGCACCTGTTCAGACTGTTGTTTCATTTTCCCTTCTGCCATGAGAGCCCTTTGAAACGTCTGTTTGACTGAAATAGACCCTGTTGTTGCCGCACGCCGACGCTCGCTGCTCTCCATCCTACCTCCCGCTTCTCTCTCCCCCCTCTCCCCCCCTCTTTTCTTTCTTCCTCCTCTGTAGCCGATGCCGCGGCGTTTTGTTTGGCATCCCTCCTCCTCCTCTCCTCCTCTCTTATCACCTACCTGCATTCTTTTTCTCTCCATCAACATCAAATGAAGGAAGCCCAACACACCTCCTCTCTCTGCTTCTGTTTGTTTGTTTCATGTTGGCTCTAGACGGAGAAAGTTGAGGTGTTTTTGTTCTGGGAGATGCAGCTCTCTCTCTCTCTCTCTCTCTCTCTCTCTCCCTCTCTCTCCCAGCTTTAATTCTGGATAATAGGAGGAGGACTCACTGCTCTCAGTTCAATTATAGACGGTTTTGTATGTATGTGTGTGTGTGTGTGCAGGAGGAAACACCATACATTTGATTCCCAATCGTGTGTTTTTAGATTGTTTATGTTTTATTGTCACGATGTCGTCGTGCTTCATCTTCAACTGTCTCCCTTTTCTCCGCAGACACCAGCGCTTCGAGAAGGCCTTCCTCCTCGCCGTAGATCTAGAAGCCAGAGATTTATTCATGGTGAGTGGAGAGAAACGTGAGACTCTGACGTTAGAATAAAACCCAGAGTCGGATGCTTAGAAGTCAGTCCGTCGAGAGCTTCATGATCCTGTTAAATTAAATTCACTCAAATACAAAAGCGTCTGCAGGATGTGAACATTCTTAGAAAGCAATGAATTCAGTTTCCTCAACATTTTTTTTTGAACAAAAGCATTAATTACAGAATGTTTTTATTGTGTGTGTCCTCGACCAAAGAAACTCTTAGTCGATTAACACTCAAACGATTTAGTTGATTTAATCAACTGATCTGTAAAACTGAGTTTCTCCACAAAGAATTACACAAAAGCACGACTTTAAATCCTGTGTTTACCAGAGATAAGTCAATAAGTAAATACATTATTCATTCAGCATTAAAACATACTTAAAATCTTGAGACCAAAGACCAAATGGACTCACCCACTGAGAGGAGGCAGCACTCTGTACACTGATGAACTCAGTTTATTGTTTCATGTGCTGTTGAATACTTTCAGTCCTTTGGTAAACACTGTTACTGCTGCGACTTACAGCAGGAAATGCATTTCCTAATCGGTAATTTAGTTTATTATCAAATACACATATGAATAATAATAAAAACTAAAAGCAGTGACAATCAAAAGCTGAAGATGAAAGAAAGAAACTAAATAAAAGATACTGTATTTGTATTATACTGTATGCCCAAACAGTTCCAAACTAAAATTCCTCACTTCTATATTTGTTAATGATCTTATATTCATACATTTTACACATTTATATTTTTGCAAATTCGATAGTTCAAACTGACTCACTCTTCTACAAACAGTTCACAGAAAGCACCTTTTTTATAAATTATCTGTGCCCTTTTTAAATCCATCAAATCTCTAAGCTTGAGAACATGTGTGTTTGTAAATAATATGTATTTTGGTTCATGATAATCAGCTCTAATTAATGGCATTTTACACCATTTATCTGGGGCCAGGACGCAATAATTTAATTAGTTATATCATCAGGAGTTAATGATATATACTGCTGGAAAGAACCCACACATGTATTATAATAATAAATGATTATCGGCCATCTTCTGGTTTTCCTTCATACTTTCACACTTGATCGTGAAACGTATTAAATCACATTCTATGTGGCCTTAAAAGGTCTTAAAGGAGCTTTATATTAACTTAAATTGCTGAAATGAACCATAAACATGAACTCATCTTCAACAATCATCGGTGCTGCGTGTCTACAGGCAGGAATATATGAAAACTCACAAGCTGAACAAGCTATATAATATTGTTTTACAAAATATAAAACCATCCCGTTAGAACCAGAACCCATGAAGATCATGTGATCTTTAATCCACAACTCTGCTCTTTTATTAAATAAGTTTATTTTGTTCATTTTTTGACAGTTAAAATACAAACAGGAAATGATTTGTGTAAGCGTATCTCCAGCTTCTCTGTAACACCACACAGCCCTATTTTAATTGTTCACTGACTGTTGTGCTCTTGTTACTTTCATTTGCACATGACTTGTGACCCATACAAGTGTGTGTGTGTGTGTGTGTGTGTGTGTGTGTGTGTGTGTGTGTGTG
>NW_022280033.1:443035-449359 GCF_004355925.1 Anarrhichthys ocellatus
TGTGTGTGTGTGTGTGTGTGTGTGTGTGTGTGTGTGTGTGTGTGTGTATGTGTGTGTGTGTGTGTGTGTGTCAGAGAGCAGGTGTGATCTCAGTGTGGGCCCCTATCTTTTCACAACCTCCATGGCCTCGGCTCGGCCTTTTCCTCTCCTCTCATCTTCCCTCTAACTCGCTTTTTCTTCCACTCCATGCTGAAATGCTCCTCTATGTGTTTGACCCCCTTTTTCGTGATGGGGGCCCCCTTTCTGCTCCATGCTTCACCAACACCCTACACATTAACACACACACACACACACACACACACACACACACACTTGCTCCCTCAATCACACTGATAGCACTGGTTCCAATTACCTCCCCACTAAGTAGTGCTGCTGGGAAGCCGAATTGAAAAGGTGGAGTCGAGCCTGTGGACCTTGAAAGAGCGAAGAGGAAGGAGAGGGGGGGTGCAGAGAGTAGAGGAGGGGGGTTTGGGGGGGGGGGTGGATGGATGGAAAGCTATATGACGAACGCAATAAATAAAAAAGAAACACGGTCTTTCTCCGTCACTCTGGACGTGTGGAGAGATGAATGAGGAGAGAAAGAAGGAATCAGAAGATGAGCGTTAAATGTAAATAATGTTTGAATTCAACAATAAATGTTCTAGCAGCGATTTATTCCCATATAGATACACATACATTCATAAACATGTAGTGTATGTGCGCTAGCTTGTCAAAATCCTTGTCTTTGTGTTAAGAGTTAACTCCGTAGAGGCAGATGATGTTTATTCATGTAGAGAGACGTGTGCACAAACTAAGGACTTGTGTTCCTTTTTTAAATTTCTTTGCAGAAATATTAAAAGGAAAAGAATGAAATAAGGATACCCCTCAGCTTCTTTTCCTGCCAAGTTATTGGTCGTGAAATTAGACATGAAGTGACAAATTAGGATAGATTTACCTGCTTTTCACAGTTTTCATAATGTTTTCAAGACGCTGCAGAGTCGACTAAAGGAGAGTCGTGTAATATAATGTGGATCACTTGCTCTCACAGCCTGATCGTGTGAAGGTGGTGTGATGTCACCGTCCAGTGGTTCCTCTGACCGCATGACCACGAAACTACAAAACCTCCAATTATGGAGCCGAGTCACTCGTCCATTTCAGTTCAGTTTCTCTAAAACTTCACCTGACAGCCACCAGAGCAGGCTGGTCTCATCCAGCGTTCTTAACTGTACTGACGAATATGTAACTATTTCCCGATCTTTTCCTAAACCTAACTACGTACTTTTGTTGACTAAACCTAACTAAGTTGTTTCTGTTGAAGACAGAAGTTTATTTTGAAAGGACCGTGTGTATGTAATGAGTAGAAATTGACGCATGTTGCTGGATTTTCGTAGGAAAACGCACGAACAATGAGGAGTAACTTTTTTGTAAGATATCAAACAATAAAGATGAATATTTGTGACTTCCTGTTGTAAAACCAAACAACATGGATAGTGTGAAAACCTTTTTTAACGGTTGTTATTACAACAATCTCACAGATATTTGCAAATCCTCCTCATCGTAAGACACTGTAACAACGAGCGACCAAGAGAGCAGCAACTCATCGTGTGAAAAGAGCGACGAAAACAGAAAGAGGGACGTTGACATTTCACCCAGTCGCTCTAATTGGGGTTTTGTGTTGTTTCTTTAACCTGCTGGTCAGCTGATTGAGTCGAGGTGGAGGAGGTCAACGAGGCCAACGACCCCCACCTCTCACCCGACTCTCTAACTTCCTCAGAACTCCATAACGCGCCATGGACTTGATAAAACAGTGCTCAAACAAATGTAGATAACAAGCCTCACCTCTTCTAGAAACGCCCAGCATGATACACTCACCCTCTCCCCCCCTCTCCCCTTTAACACAAGAACCCCCACCCCCCCCCACACACACCCCTTCAAGACACATTGTTTCCCAGCTAACAATGGAGGCCTTTCCAAACCTTTTGTCAAAATGAAACTCTTTAGTGAGGGGGAGGAGGAGTCGGTGGTCGGGAGGTGGTTTTTTTTGGGGGGGGGGTAGTAGCAGGGGGTTACTGAGTCGTTTGCATTTTTCTTTTTTCATAATTGGCGCTGTTCTGTAGCTCCCTAATTAGCCTTTGATAATGAGTTGATAATGTAACCAATTAGGTCATTCGTCAGCCAAGTCAAGCTCCACCTCCCCTTTCTCCTCCTCTTCATCCTCCTCTTCCTTCTGGCTCTCGATGTAGCTCGTTAATTAAATCAAATTGTGTGATAGCCGAATCTGATGCCGGCTCTTTTTGTTCCCCAATGAGGGTGAGGGGGCGGTGGGGGGGCTTGTAGTGTTTCTTGTTAGATACACCAGTAGTAAAGAAAGCTGTTGGGTTCACCTCCTATCTTCCTCCTCTATCTGACGGGCCTGCCGGCGCTGCAGGAGGAGGAGGAGGTATCGCACGTCTTCGGCAATAAGCTCATTGTTGTCGCTCAGATGAGTAATTAGCATTAATGAAACGTTAAGTCCTTAACACCGATCTGATCAGTCAAACACAAGGCTCCTGGATAACAGGTGTGCCATTATGCTGGGTGTTAACTAGTCTATGTGGGTTTTCATGTTTTCATGCCTGTTTTAGGGAAATTCAATCCTAAAACATTTGAGTTTCTGGGACTAATTGTTGTTGGTGTGTTGATCCTAAAGGGATGTGAGATGTTTCCAGATGTTGCAACGAAGCCTGAAAACTGAGAGGAGATCATTTACAGTCACACATACAAACACAGAGACTGTGTCTGAAATCACTCTTTCACGACGGTCATTTTGACAGATGATAATAACATTTATAGTAAAAGTTTGACGGCTCTTTTGTCACATTATACCTGAACAAAATCCCACATAAACTGATTTATAAAATACATAATAATCATGTATATATATATATATGTGTGTGTCTTTATAAGATGTAAGCAGTTACATGTGTAATTTAAAGACTTTATTCATTTACTCGTATTATCACCCGACATGTTTTGCTTGAAAATATCAATTAATTAAAGATAAATATGGTGCATTGAGTTGCTAATAGGCAGAATTTGATTTAAACATGATTGTAGTATAACCACAAGATGTGTACATTTTTCAAGCAATAAATTATTATTATTTTTGAAATATTTTGCTGCTTTAACACTAAACTCTCATTACTCTCTGCACCAAATGCAACAAGTTGTTTTTCCCGTTATCTCTGTGAAATGTTTAAACACCAAGATCACAAATAATAATCACAGAATAGCTCCGGGCTGCTGTAAACATCTCTGATTACCGTCTAATTTATCCTTTTAAATTGAACAGTCGTGTGCTGGTACTGCAGTCAGAAATCACTGAATCTGTCCGTACATCAATAATAAGTTCCTCTGTGCTCGTAATGCCTGAACTATAAAAGCTGAACGTCCCATTGATGGTGTTTGACAGTAACAGACTGCAAACACTCAGACATGATCCCGTCTGTTAGCGCTGCTGTGTGCCAGTTAACCTAATCCCTCATTTATTTGGAGGTAACCCAAATATCAGTCAATATCGGGCTCTTAGTGTCCACCAACCTCCCCCCCCCCCCCTCCCCTCGACTCCCCCGAAAACCGCCTCTCTTTATCAGGCGCCGCAACCCCTAAAGCTCTTATATAAATAAGATTAGTGTCGCGTTTGAGCGTCTGGGAATAAGAGTTGTAATATCTGATGGTTTTATATGCAGTATTATTGTTATCCCTTCTTAGTCGGGCTGATTCTCTCTCTCTCTCTCTGTCTCTCTCTCTCATTTTCTCGTTTATTCTTTCTCCCTCTCTCCAGATTCAGACAGTATTATGAGGAGCTAAGCTGGAATAAAGCGCCCCGGCATCAAATGTTCATATTGTTCTGTTCCCTCTGTCATACAATCTCTCTCTCTCTCCCTCTGTCTCTCTGTCTCTCTCTCTCTCTCTCTCTCTGTCTCTCTCTCTCTCTCCCTCTGTCTCTCTCTCTCTGTCTCTCTCTCTCTCTCTCTCTCCCTCTCTCTCTCCTTGTTGTGAAATGTTTCTTTCATGTCTTGTTCACCGTCTCACAGCTCTCTCTCGTTTCACTGTGATGCCTGTTTTTATCTTTGATCTTCTGCCGCTCTGTTTGTTATCAATTAGGAAGCCTCGCTCACATCTGATTGAGGGGCCGTGTCCCTCGCCCTGAGTTAGCCGCCTCGGTCCTGGGAGCCGATTTAGCTCCTTTTTGAGGCCATTTTGTTGTCGCCCATTTTCGCATTTCCTCCTAACTCTTCGCCACGGAGGGCAGGCACCGCACTGTAATTACCCAATCTGTTCCCATTCATACTCTTCAATTTCAGCAACCTCTCTGTCCCTCTCATACTCCCCCCCCCCCCCCCCCCTTTCCCTCTCAGCTCCCCCTCACCTCATTTTTCCTCCGGGGGTACAAAAGCCGGGTTACAATATGGGGGTATTAGGGCCGGGTGCAGGCTCAGCTGGGGGCTGGCTTTAGCCAGCTGAGGGTTATCCACAGCGAGCCCTGAGTCACGGCACCGATGTCCTGTGATGTCGCTGAGGCGGAAGACTTTTCTTAACACGCTGGGCCCTTTGATGGGCCCTCAGGCCCTGCGACTCCTCGTTGGGAGCCAGGAGGAGCGTGTGATTCACTCTCTGTTCAATCACTTTAAGAGGTTGACTGTTGCAGAATCTTTTTCACATTTAGACTGTTGACATCTAAACTAATGTTTACTTTTAATCACTTTGATTTAAGCACAGTCCACATTATGTACATTTAGTACTGGAGCTACTGGGAGCTGACCAGTTTAGTTGTTGACGGGCTTCACTGGAGCTACTGGGGCAACATGCTGAATATATGACGGCCACCCTCAGACATCTTTTAGCATTATTATCTTCTCTTTATGGTCCTGCGAGACTCAAACAGAGAGATACAGAGGAAACACGCTGTTCCCAATATTGTCTCGGGCTGATGTAGTAATGTGCTCGGCTGGATATGTTTCTCCGTAAAGAGAGAATAGCAGCGTTTCTGAAAGGTGAACAGTCCCTCGCCTCCTCTCCCACTTTTGAAATGTGACAGATAACATCCTCCCTAGTTCAAAAAAACGGAGATGAGGGTGTGAGGGGAGGAGGGGGAGGGGGGGGGGGGGGCAGGCTGATTTCAAAGTTTTGGAGGAACCGGCATTTCATCCAACCGGTGCTCTTTCTGATGTTGGCCTTCAAACGGCTCATTTTTTTTTGCTCCTTCTCATTTCATCTGTTTCTTCTTTCTCCAACCAACCCCCCCCCCCCACCCCTCCAAAAACTATTGTCATCGGAGTCTAGATTCATTTTAGATTAACGTTCTCGTTTCTTTCTCTCTTGCATTTCCTTCAAAGGACCTCCATTATGTTGCCAGCGATAAGGGCGAGGTGGTGCTAGCGGACGTGGCCAAGAGGAAAGCTAATGAAATCGAGGCTCAGACCATCGCAGGCAACGGTAAGAAAAGAAGAAGAAATAATCATAATGTTTGACCGAAAAAGACACCAAAATGTGACTCGTTATTTCTCCTCTCATCTGGAAATGTGAGGTGGACTCCCGATAACCTCGGTAACTCGCCCACTCCGACACACTGTTCTGATATCTAACACTCGGCGCTTCCTGCCGGCTCTCACCCTCGTTTAACGACACAAATGAGAACTGAATCAGATCATGTTTGACATATTCATGTAGAAAGTCACACGACCTGTTGCCTTCTCTTAAAGGCTGGATATCCTCTACGGTGGTGATTAACAGTGAGATAGTGAAAACAGGTTTTTAGGACATTAAATAGAACGTGTACAAATCTGACTTTACAGTCAAGTCACTTTATTTGCTGCTTTACAATAATAAAATAAATCACACGATCAAATAAAATCACAGACATAAACAAGAGAATGTATGTAAATTAATAAAAGTCTCTTGATAAAATCACACCACAACAGTGTTTCACTACTTACTATAAGTATACAAACTAATTAAAGAGAAAAATCTTTCTCAAAAATAGTAGTTTCTTGCGGTTCCACCTTAAGGTTCCTTATATTTGGTGCTTTTTTCTCTCCTAAAATGCAATTAAAAGTATAGTGATATAAAGTGTAGCGTGTTGAATAATAAAGTCTTTAATATCAGACTAATTAAATACGTTGCACCAAAGGTTTTCGGAGGGAAACCAGCGAAGGCCCTTTTTTTTTTTTGTGTCGTTACTTCAGGCTGTGCTGCTGCCCTTTGACAAACACTCCCGAAAGCACATACCAGAGGGGATCAAGCCGAGTTCCTGATTACACACACACACACACACACACACACACACACACACACACACACACA
>NW_022280033.1:454359-459547 GCF_004355925.1 Anarrhichthys ocellatus
GTGTTTGTGTAAATATGTGTCCTGTATGTGTGCAGTTGGGTGTGACGTTGGAGGGCAGCTCGTATACCGAATCCTACAGTTTGTGATAATCGGTCATTAAACAGAAACGTGGAAGTTGCTCCGAGTCCCGACACATCCTGCTGTTTCCCTGTACAGACAGAGAAGAACCTCTTGTTATGGAGGCAAATACACACGTCTACTGCACTGACACAAACCAGACTGTACATCCCCTTCAAATGTAGAGATGTCGTTCACAAGTACGTTAAGAGTCGTACTGAAAGGCCTCCACAGCACCAGAGTTTATTACAACGATGAATATTTAATGACGATAATATTGATGCTTGATTGATCTCACTGATTCACCCGTAACTCCAGGAAATCTAAGTACAGGTGTGTTGCAATTATAATAGTGGCGAGCAGATTTTTTTGCACAAACGCAGGGATGGAAACGTGACACCTGAGTGGACACGATCATTTTAGCCCATTTTTCCGGCGAGATGTGACGCATGTTGCAAAGAATATATAATAAATAAAACCAACAGAATTAAACAATTGTTATGATTTATTAACATACAAAACATACTATTAATACGCTCTCCTCAAAGCCACCAGACTCCAGTCAGACAACATTTTACCTCAATGATCAACGATAAAAATAATTTTAACTTGACAGAAACAAAACAAAGTTCTTTGTTAGTCTTTCCACTGTTCCAACAATCAACAGCTCTGCTTTGGTTGCTAATAGGCTGAGATAATGCTTCTGTGTTTCAATGCAGCTTCATCGGTTTATGGGACTTTGTTTACATAATAACATTGCTAGTATCATTCGTTCTTTTCTTTGTAGCCCTCACAAGACAAATGTTGACAATCCTCTGCTTTAAAGCTGAAACAGGTCGTTTGAATCGTGTGTTTCTTTTTATACTTCTATCCTGTTGACGTGTTTCTTTCTTTCTTCACTGTTTCTTTGCTGCCTCCAGACAGGAGTTGGAGAAACCAAACCTTTTTATTGATGCATAGACAGTTTTTGATTTCCGTGCATCTTTGTAGAAGCACAATCTTAGATGGGAGAGTGAGCGGTTCAGACTCCTGCTCCTCCTCATTGAGAGGAGCCCGTTGAGGAGATTCAGGTGTCTGATCAGGAGGGTTACCAGCACCCACTGGAGGGATTATCTGTCCCACCTGGACCGTCGTCCCCCAGGAAGAGTTGGAGGACACGACTGTGGAAGTTTGGGCGTCTTTGCTTAACCTGCTGCCAGATGAGGATAATTAGCAGAGGATGGATTGATGGAGGAATACATGGATGGATGACAGTGCTGTTGAAGCAGTTCAGGGGTTTAATGCCTTGCTCAAGGGCAACTTGACAGTAGTAGTTGCAAGAGACGAATTCGTTCCTCATCTGATTTAACCAACCAGTCAGTCAGCAAAGTGAAACGGTCGACCACAAACAGCGAATTGTCGTTTTTACAGGTCAGTTTTGGTACTTTTCTTTTTAAAGGTGCTGATTTTGTTAGCCTTGTACAGAGCCAGGCTAGCTGTTTCCCCCTGTTTCCAGTCTTTATGCCAAGCTAAGCTAGGCGCTGCTCGCTGTGGCTTCATATTTCAGTTTACAGACACGAGAGTCGTTGGAGACGATCTTCTCATCTAACTCTCCAGAAAAGTTTCCAGCGTTGTTAACTTCTCCTTTAACTCAAGATCAGTGGGTTTTAGTTCTGGTCCTCAGGACCGGGAGCTCTGCTGCTTTTTCATATGAGCCGTTTAATATGACGCCGTTTCACACCTGGTATAACTTCCTGGTAGCACAGAAAAAAACAACTAGCTGTGTCTGAGCAACCGGCTAACTTAGTTTAGCATAAAGACTGGAAACAGGGGGAAACAGCTAGCCTGGCTCTGTCCAAAGTTTAGCAAAAACACACCTATCGGCACCTTTAAAGCTCGATAATTAACACGTTGTTTGATTTGTACAAAAACTCACGAGTAAAAACGTCAAATTGTTTGTGGTCGCAGAAAAAACCCACCAGTTATGCTTTTCCTTGAGGAGCAGGAGTAAAAACAGCTCATCTAGGCCATCGCCACCCCGGATCATTCTATCTCACTTCAAGGAAATCATAGAAACTAGTTGATTTGCATTGGAAAGAAGAATCATTGGAAAGAAGAGCATATCTTATGCTATTGTTCACAAAAACAGAATCAACAGCTCTCGTGGTTCTTCTCGGTGGATGTCTTGGACTGAGAAGACTCACATTTCTATGCACTTCTTCTCATATTCATGTGCATCCATTGTGAACCTCGAACAGAGATCCAACCTTCGCTTGTGTACACACACACACACACACACACACACACACACACACACACACACATAAACAAACAATAGAGGACACACATCTCAGCTTAGAAATGCTCTCTTTTCATAACGGCGTTGGAAATCGCTTATAGCTGTCTGGCTGACATGTGTGTTGATTTGGAAAGATACGGCGTTGTGAGAGGCAGAGCGGGCGAACAAGTGCGCGGGAAGGCGTCCTTTCTCTTCCTCTCGATCCCCTTCTTTCTTTTTGGAGGAGCGTTTTTTGCCAGCAGGAGAAGCCAAGTTGTTTTTGCCTGATCGTCGTGTCTCCCCCTCACAAAGGCTGCTGTGACTGCAGGCCCTTTAACGACGGACAAAGAGACAAGAGCTCTATCTGAAGATCCACTTCTCCACCTACTCGCGCTTTCTCCTTTCTCGTTATGGTGAAAGCCTGTTAGCTCCGGTGTGCTGAAGGAAAAAGCAGCATTTGTTTGTGTGTGTTGTCCTTTCTCTCTCTCAGCTCCGTTGCTCCGATCCAACAACCTCCGTTACTGTTTGACTCCTCGTCTCAATTCAGAAACTTCACCGGCGTGACATGTTTCACCACAAACGTGAATGTCGACGTGTGACGTCCAAATTAGCGAAAGCCTACACACTCACGCAAACCATATAATATATCTATTGTACATTTTCTGAATAAAATACGAGACATTAATCTGACAAAATAAGGTGCCAATAAATGTAACAAGCCAACGTTTTGATCTCAAGGATCTTTATCGGGTAAACAAAACAGAACATGCTACGTAGAGGCGGACGGCAAGTGTGTACACACACACACACACACACACGATACCCAGGTGGTGGTGGTGTTCTACATAATTAAAAATCAAGGCTAAACTAATCAACACGGAGCTGGAGACCAGGGTTCAACTCCCCGAGGGGAATACATGTTGTAAAATACAGTAGAAACAAAACAAGTTAAGTTTTATAATCTCAATCAATCTGAGTTAAAATAGATATCACCAACATATCATCACGGCTTGAGTTTTATTTACATTATTTAGCTTATTTTGGCACAGCAACTTAAATTTAGGATAAGACTGCAGAGAATGAGGCCCATCGAATCCACTACGTCGCAGAAATTCAATAAAATACACAAATGACTTAAATTATCTGAACTACAACAAAAGATTAAAACTTGGACAAGACAAACGGTAAAAGTAGAATTAGAGTTGAATATGTATGATTCATTTTTTATCAGAAATTGTAAAAGAAACAAAAACATACGACACAATATTAAATAACCATGAGATTCAAATCATCACTCGACCCGTGTTTGTTTACTCGTGTGTTGTGTTTGTTTACTGTTCTTCAGGTTTCCCTCACCGACTATCAAAGTTTTTGATTTTAGTTTTAGAAAATAGTGGAATAAGAAAAAGAAAATCTGTGGTTCTTTCATTATATTCTCAGGTGAATGAAAACTGCTTTCACTCATCCTTATCCTGTGTGTGTGTGTGTGTGTGTGTGTTTGTGTGTGTGTGTGTGTGTGTGTGTGTCTGTGTGTCTGTCCTAGAAGATCCTCTGAGAGGCAGAAATGGTGTGTTGTTTGGTTCCAGCCTCGGGGACGGACAGACGGAGAGGAACCAGAGTGCATCAGGACCTTCGTACCCAGAAACTCCCACAATACAGTGAGTTACATGTACTGTGTGTGTGTGTGTGTGTGTGTGTGTGTGTTTTAAATGAGTACTTCACACACACAAACTGAACATTTGTATATCAACTACTCACCCTGTGTTACCTTGAATTCTTGTTTACTATTTGCTGATTCACCGTGGAGGCATTAAAATAACACGCGGTGAGTAGTGAAATGTAAATGGTTGTTTGGGTGAAGTATTCCTTTAAGCTCGCTACAATCTGTGTGTCTGTTTTTGTGTTTTTGTTATTATTGTTATATTTCTCTATTTCTTTAAACCAGCAGTAACTTCCACTAGCGTTGACCTGTCATCGTCTTCTTTAAGTTGATGTGGTGAACCGGGCAGCAAAGACTTATCTTTGTGTTTGTGATAAATGTAAATTTGAGATTTTGAAAGGTTTCCAACCTAAGGACCCAGCGCAGTGGTGCCAACTCTTTTCCAATGAAAGCAGCGCGAGCTATAAAAGTTAATAAAGAAATATAGCGAGAAAGTCGCAGAGTCGGCGCTTCAGGCCTCCCTCCAAAGACACTCCCCGTAATTAGCATTATGAACATAAAGCATTTGATTCATTGATTGCTGTCAGGATGTAACGATAACACCCAAAGTGTTGTTGAAGACGAGTAAGACGTTTCACTTTTACTCGTCATCTCCGTTCACTATTGTCTGTATATGAATTCTATGAGAACGTCTGTGGCCAAATGACCCAGCTGCGACATTTCAAATGCCGGGTCTTACGCTTTCCAGCCGTCCCAACGCTGAACATTTAAAGAAACGTCCATCTCTTCCACCACGGTTCAGTCTCTCCGGAGTGCCGACAAATACTCACTGTTTCAGAGTGATTGTTTAATACACTCGTCTACACAAATGACGTGTTGAAACAGCGTGACTAAAGACACACTGAAAGCTGCTCTCTCTTTGTCCCAGCCCGACTCACTCACACACACACACAGACACACACACACACACAGATTCATACAAATATAGCCATCCACGTCTCTATTGTTGTGGGAGGGAAGAGATGGAGGGCATTCCTTGTCGTACCCCGACTAACATATTGGAGTATTTATATGGGATTTGTGTGCATTAGATAAAAAAGGCACTTCTGTTCTTTTCATCCTCACAGGCTTTTCATGGCTGTTTGACTGTAACACTGATGACTCTCTGCTCTGCAACCCCCCCCCCCCCCCCCCCCCCCCCCCCCCCCCCCCCC
>NW_022280033.1:459647-462522 GCF_004355925.1 Anarrhichthys ocellatus
AGAGAGAGAGAGAGAGAGAGAGAGAGAGAGAGAGAGAGAGAGAGAGAGAGAGAGAGAGAGAGAGAGAGAGAGAGAGAGAGAGAGAGAGAGAGAGAGAGAGAGAGAGAGAGAGAGAGAGAGAGAGGCTCCGTCCTAAGCTCTTTTTAAAAACAGTAAAAGGAGCGAGGGGAGGAATAACAGAGTGGTAAAGAGGTTTAGGACGATTTGGCAGCCAAAAGCCGGGTCGTACTACCCCAGGTCTTCCCCTGCTCCGCTGACAGAGGCTAAGAAAGCAGATCCCCCCCAAACCTCCCAAAAGATAATAGCCACAGACAGGAAGAGAAAGAGAATTTTTCATATTGAAACCCCTCCGTTTTTTGTTTTTTTTTCTAATCTGGTCTCCGATGAAGTTTCATTGTTTCTCATGTGAAGCCAGTGACAGCTTAGCTGAGATGGAGTCGCGGAGGCATTGTAGCGCGGGCGTTCTCCCGTTTGGCTTGCTGAGAAAAGAGCAGAGAGAGAGGGGGGGGGGGGCACAATGGAGGGTTTTTTGGGGGGCTTCCCCCCCCACATCCGACTGTGCTCGGAGAAGTGAAGAGAGAGAGAGAGAGAGAGAGAGAGAGAGACGGGAATCTGGGAAGCATCCCAACGTTCCTCTGATGGCTGCTGGCCTCTCCCACTCGTCACGTACTCCTCTGTCAGTGGAGGAAGGAGAACGGAGGCCATTTTTTATTCTCGCTTAGCGGAGGCCGAAGTTAATGCAATGCTTGTTCAAGAGCCTTTTAAATTAATTTTATGTGACCTGAAGCCCAAACAGACGCACTAATGTTACACCAACATATCACAAGTACGAGGTACGATAGATAAAGACCAGGTGGTGGAGGTGGAGGTGAGGATTATGCCTCACACTACCTAAAACAACGTATCCTGGTATCTTATGAAACAGTTACACCTCATGTTTCATGCATTTTCTTACTAAAGTCCAGCAACATGTGTCATCTCCTGCTCGTTACATGCATACAGTCTTTTCAAAATAAAGTTCTGTCTTTACAGGAAACAACTGAGTTAGGTTTAGGCAACAAGAATACTTAGTTAGTGGCGCTGCTCAAGTACTGTAGCAACAAGACAAATAGACGATGACTTCTTGTTTCACACGCGGCACTAACAGCGGACTTCTGTGGAGGAAGTGATGCATTGTGGGTCTTGACTGACGTGCTTACCTTTCACTTTTACTTAAAGGGAAACTTCTTCTTTTCCTTGGGTTTTGAGAAATTGCAGGAAATTAAGTAAAAACTAAAGGAGGTAGATTGAGGGAAAGTTAGTGGATCAAAAGAGTTTCTGTGCTGTGTTTCATGGATGTGTTTTAACTCTTTGTTCCTCAGTGCTGATGGGAGAGCCAATCAGAGGAGACCACAGGCAGAGAGCGGTCATGTGACTGTGAGCCCAGACGTGTTCAGGACACTGAGACAAACAGGTGCGTCTGTCTGTCTGTCTGTTGCAGCTTCACCTTAAAGAATCTCTAGAATATGAATGAGCAGCATTTGAAGATGAACGGCTGCTGCTTGAGATCTGATTTAAATCGTTGTTTAAAAAAAAAAAAAAGGAGACACGTCCGACCTACTGAGTGAGCATGTAACCTGTTCAGGCATTCAGCTGTGTGTGTGTGTGTGTGTGTGTGTGTGCTGCAGGGCTGCTGTGTGTGTGATTATGCATGTCTAATGTTTTAGTTGTCGTACTTGTTTAAAGTGTCACGGCTGGTGTGCGACGGGAAACGTCTGACATCCTTCAACATCTTGTCGTTTTCATTTTGTTCTGCAGGAAGCAGCGACGCTGACGCTGACGTCGGGAATGTGAGTCGATTGACCGGAATTTCATTTATAAAGTCACAAGGCTGTGAAAAGTATTATGGAATCATAACATAGTATGTTGTGTAATGTCAGTCTACTACAGTACGGTAGTTCCCAACAATAAAATATTGCGCCACACAAAATTACGTATATGTCAACACTTTACTTTTACATCGCCTCCTTCGTCTTTAAGCACAAAATATACATTTATAATGTAGTTATAAGCAAATATAACAGCGCCTTTAGGTGTTTATTACTACGGTGTTTAACGGCTTTAATCTTCTGTCATAATATTGTTAATTTCACATCTCGATAACACTATATATCACAATTTAGCATGTTTTTCTGGTAGTTTAATACATAGTTTATATGAAATACCCACATGGTAAAGCCTAGCTTTGTGTAATGCTGTGTGAATTAAGTACTTGATAAATGAAAAGTACTTTTCTTATTTAATTAAGAATTTTAGTGTTGGACTCTACGACATTATATCGAGGGGTGTTTCTATTATTTTGTCCTCCTTATTTACAGACATGAGTGGGTCATAAAATCAGAAACAACTCTCAAGATAAAGTAGTAAAGTACATCACCATCACCACTATGACCTGAAACATATTGTTGTATTTGAGGATCGTCGGTAGTGTGTGTGGAAATAATGGACATGAAGGAGCTAAACAACGACAAACATAAACAATTTGACTCGTTTTATCACTTTCTGTCCTCTGCAGACAATATGTGAGGAAAACTATCATGTTTTTGTCAAACAACATGCTATACCGTGACTTTTTTCGACATGCTATACCGTGACTTTTTTCGACATGCTATACTGTGACTTTTTTCGACATGCTATACTGTGACTTTTTTCGACATGCTATACCGTGACTTTTTTCGACATGCTATACCGTGACTTTTTTCGACATGCTATACCGTGACTTTTTTCGACATGCTATTCTGTGACTTTTTTCGACATGCTATTCTGTGACTTTTTTCGACATGCTATACTGACTTTTTTCGACATGCTATACCGTGACTTTTTTCGACATGCTATA
>NW_022280033.1:462532-479506 GCF_004355925.1 Anarrhichthys ocellatus
GACTTTTTTCGACATGCTATACCGTGACTTTTTTCGACATGCTATACTATGACTTTTTTCGACATGCTATACTATGACTTTTTTCAACATGCTATACTATGACTTTTTTCGACATTCTACACAATGACTTTTTTCGACATGCTATTCTATGACTTTTTTCGACATGCTATACCGTGACTTTTTTAGACATGCTATACCGTGACTTTTTTCGACATTCTACACAGTGACTTTTTTCGACATGCTATACTGTGACTTTTTTCGACATAGTACACTGACTTTTTTCGACATAGTACACTGACTTTTTTCGACATAGTACACTGACTTTTTTCGACATGCTATACCGTGACTTTTTTCGACATAGTACACTGACTTTTTTCGACATAGTACACTGACTTTTTTCGACATAGTACACTGACTTTTTTCGACATAGTACACTGACTTTTTTCGACATAGTACACTATGACTTTTTTCGACATAGTACACTGACTTTTTTCGACATAGTACACTGACTTTTTTCGACATAGTACACTATGACTTTTTTCGACATGCTATACTATGACTTTTTTCGACATGCTACACAATGACTTCTTTCGACATACTTTAACTTTTTTGCCGTGAGAAGTTTTGTTGGTCTTTTTTTCATTTTTTTTAAACGTCGTACTAAATTTAATTTTACTTAAAGAATGAATGGGGCATAAGGCTTCAAGACTTAAACATCGGACCCTAATGTTAACATTCTGTCTTTCCTGTCTGTCAGATGTGTGACTGTCGAATAAATAGGACAGAGTAGCACGGTACAGATTCAGATCAACAGGTGAATTGGGAGTTCTCGGTGCACTTAACGGTAAAATGATCCATGAAGCACAAGTTCAGATCACAAGAGCCGAACATGTGCTGATAATCAGCTGTCTTCATATGTAAACATGGTTAATTCAGATTTATAAAACTAACTTTACTCTCTTTCTTTCTCATTTCTTTCTCTCTCTCAGGACGGCGGAGACCTCGGGTTGCTTCATGTCGTTCATCTAGGAATGGTTTGAAGAAACCAACTAAGAGACACAACAACATTTCACCAATAACAGACTTTCTTTATCTGCATGTTTATATGTGGAGGACTCACCTGTAATAATACCTGGATAGAGCAGTTGACTGATATCTGATAAAAGAGGAATACAATACATGTGTTTTACGTAAACACATTAGTTTTCTATTAGCACTTTTGTTAGTAAGTTGTACAATTTTAACTTTTAAAAAAAGGATCTGAACTGTGACATTTGGAGGTGAATTCAGGTTATTTTCTGTCTTAGTGATGTCTTCACCAAATGAACCTTGAAAGAGAAATGGTTACGCCTGAAAACGTTTTAAACCTTTTCATTAATCAGCCTGAAAAAATAAAATAAAGACTTGTATTATACTTCCATCACCTCTGATATTGAATGTTGCAGGTGTGCGTGTGTGTGTGTGTGTGTGTGTGTGTCGGCCCAAGATTATGGGCCAGTTTTATTCATGAACAGGAGCCAACCAGCGTCTTTAAAGCGTCGCGCGGAGCCCCTTTCCTGAACAGCAGCCATGTCCGTGTCAGAGCTGTCGGCGCGCGGCGCTCACCGACTAATCTGACAGCGCCGCGCGAGCCCTAATCCCTCACTGTATCGTAATCTATTTACTTTGCATTCTAAGAGGATTTCCACCCAAAAAAATAAAAATAAAAAAACAAGAAGCGATGTTGAGAAATGGACAGAAGATCAGCGAGGATGCTTTTCTGCTCTTTTTTTTTTTCTCGTTAGCTTTAACAAATCATTGTATGTTTTTGGGGAGTCGATCCTCCGCGAGAGGGAGAGGTGAAAGGAATTACATTTGTGACTGATACTAATACTTCTCTTATGTAAACAGCGTGTTATATTTCCCCTCCGATGATACAGTCACACTGCAGAGGCCGCCGGAGATAAGTGGCATCTGTCGGTGCCTTCAGTGCGTCTCTTGACACGTGTTATAATTTAAAAACCAAGGCCGCATTATCTGCTGATTGTCTGACTTGACAGCTCCAATAAAAAGCTGCAAAATTGCTTAAAAGGCGAGCACGGGCTCCTCCCATCTCTCAGGAACCTTTTTGACATGCAAACAGTGAAATCTGCTCTTTCATAATACAACAAAGTACGAGACCTCTCCTCAGTTACCCTTTAAGCAATTATGTCAGCTTTGTAAAAATCATAAATAGTTATGCTTCATTTAAAATGTGGCCCCGCAGCTTTATTCTGCTCAAATCTTTGCCTTCCGAGATGACTCGCAGAGATAGGCTTATTAGTGGTATTAACATACTGCAGCGCGTGCTGGAGCTGTGAAACGGCCTCGTTAACATTTGGAAATGAGTCAAGCCTCCGGCACGTGCTATTATCCAGGTTATCTGTGTTTTTTAATTCTCTCCTCTGTACAGCGGCTGCGCAGTGATTCTGCGGAGGCCTCATCACAGCTAATGATGGCTCTGATTCGGCTGATCAAGTCTCCCCTCAGGGAGGTGATCTATGTTTTATAGGTTTGTTTCACAAGATCCCCCAAAATATTATAGACGAAAATGTCAGGACAATTAAAGACGTCACAGAGACTAAATCACTCTCCACTGAGTGAAAAGATCTTATTCAGATTACAGAAGAGAGTCGAGTTTTCTTAGTTCTCAACTCAGTGAATGAGATCTACTTAATTATGGTGCAACGTATCTGTATTGAATATCTGTTTGTGCCTGTGAGACTAAAAGGCCTCATAATGTGATAGTCTGTGATTAAAACCAGCTCAGAATGAGGTCGGAGAGACTCTGCAGAGATTAAAGTTTAGATAAGTCTTCAACTTTTGGTCAAATATCATCAACTCTAATGTTCTGTTGAGATTTTAATCTTAAATTTCAGAAATCTGCTAAAAAAATATCTAAAGGGGGATAAAATGCTCATTTTTTACTATTTTGACACAAAATATCTTTTCAGATTCCTTCAGAGGCAAATATCTGTGTTTTTTACGGGGTCAAATGTCAAGAATAAGGTTTAGATTTATATCAATAATAATGTGTATCGATACGTTTCGGGTGCTTGAGAGTTGTCAGTGGAGAGAATTGTCGGTTTAGAACAAACTAAAAAGGAGGAAACGTGACCGACTGGTCAGACGGCGATCTGTTGACACACGGAGACGACGTCGGTGGGAAACACTGAAGCCTGCAGGCCCAACAAGCCTCCATTGAGCTTTCCCACGTCTGAAGGGCTTCAGGGGAAAAAGACAAGTTGTGACTCGGGACGAGGGTTGAATGCTGCCGCATCGTTTCCAGATGAGATAACACGAGTCCTCCCTTAAATGCCTCTCTGCTCCGGCCCTACTCTCTCTGACGCAACCGGTTCAGGATATGAAGGAAGTCGTTCTGTCCAGAAGACCGAAGAAGAAGAACTGCTTCCACCGGTCAACTCTTGTCTGGTTTCCCATCAACTACTTCAAAAGAGAAGGAAATCCTTCAATTTACTGATCGATAATGACGTCAGCTGTACTTTGTGTTCAGTGCTAATTAGCATGCTAACAGGCTAAACAATGCACCAGCTCAACTTTAAACATTACGTTGTCATTGAGGCTGAAACCTAATCAATCATTCGGCCCATTTAAGATGCCAATCACAACATTTCAGATTTCCAAGATCTAATCAAATGTCTTGTTTTATCCAAATCCACAAAAAATATTCAATTTACTACAATGTTCAAACGAGAACAAGCATTTTCACATTTGATTTTTTTACTTAAAAAAAATCAAATTTGATTGGGAGCATTTTGATTGCCTCTCAATGGCTCTCAACATGGCGACGGCTGAGTTGGTGGCTCATAGCTAATTATGCTAACAGCGCTAACGGAGCGATCTAGGTTTAGGAAAAGATGGTGCAATACTTTGTTAGGTTTAGGAAAACATCCCAAAACCACTTGAAGTCAGGTGACCAAAGGACTAAATCCTCCTGCGATTCCTCTCCTGTGGAGGGACGAGTTTCCCTCCAGAAGATAAAGGAAAGAGGCTCGACGTGGTCCCGACTGTGTCCACTACTCAACTTAAATCTAAAGTATGTTAAACCCACCGGGAATCTCACCAACGCTCTCAGTGCCTCGTGTGGGGATGACTAAGCTGCTTTCCACCTGGACTCCTCACAGGAACCACCGGGACTCTCACCTTCTGCGAGTTTGGACGGAGGATTCGAGGTGTCTTTATTTACCTGCATGTCAAACCAGGAGATGAGAAAATCCACTGCAGCTATACCGGCTTCATGTTGCCCAGACTTGACATTAAACAAAACAAAATAAACCCTTTTTTTCTGACAGAGAAACCGGAGACGGAGGCCTTAGACTCCGCCCACATCAGGTGTAGAGTTGACCCCTGATTAACCTCCCAGGTAAACACAATCCTCCTCTGTATCACCTCTCACTGCTCGGCCTATGAACACATGGCGAAGCCAAAGTCTGGCGACAGTCGACAGCCAATCAGAGACCGGTTTTGTTGTTTTTCTCCTTCCTGTCCTGCATGGAAACAGAAGAAAACAGTCCCAGCATGCCTAGCTGCTATCAGAACATCTGCTGGTCCTTCCGACCTCGACGTTATCGAGGCCTCACAAACCACACACGCGCACGCGCACACACACACACACACACACACACACACACACACACACACACCGGCTGACAACGGGCGACGCAGTGCGATCGATCGGCCTACTGAACGCGCGCGCGCGCGCGCACACACACACACACACATACACACACACACACAGTGATGAACTGGTCCAATAACCTGCGTACACTAAAGAACTGATGACATGTCATTTTTTGGGTGAGAAACGATTTAAAATATATTTGACCTCAAAATAAAACTGGTAGAACTCTGAGAAGATTTTAGATGAACACAAAGAACTCCAAGAATTTGCATCTCTAAAAATACACAAAGGTGTCAAACAAAGAGAGGAACTATTTGATTATAGATTATGAGATGATATCGTTTGTATTCGTCTTTTTATACTTTTGTTTGTCGGACGAGGAAACGTAGAAAAATCTGATGAATGTTACATTTAAAGAAAGTTTAGGAGAAAACAAAGTTATTTGTTCTTTAGTTGATAGAAAAGTTTATTATAATCTGGAGAGAAGGTTGATGATTATTTCTAAGATGTTTTTATATTTGAATACATTGAAGTGCGACTTGTCCTGAAAGGTAAATCCAGCTGATGTGTGTTTGAGTCGTTTACAGTGAACCAACACATCTGCACTGTAACAATTCAACATTAATCTCTTAATGATTCTAGTTCAAACTATTCTCTCCACATAGACATAAACAAGCATCAAGTAGAACAAGAAAATACATTTTAAGTGCTGGTGGTTGTCTTCTATAAACTTAAACTAATTAACATGTTTGCATCTTTCTGCATTTTAAAGCATCTCAGTTTGACTTTAAGTGAAAAATATTCTCTATGTTTTTGTCTCTAAAACAGTAAATTCAACCAGCAGCTGAAAACAGAAGTGAACTGAAGTGAGAATGAAATATTCTCTCTCTCTCGTTTAATGACAAACGCTTTAAATACAAGAAACAGTTTCTGCACAAACAGCTGCAGGAACTCCAGAGAATGAAATGAAACGAGTCGCTCATGCGTTCAAAGCGATTTGAAATATAATTCTCTTTTTTATGTTTTATTCTACTTGTATTAACATTTTGTTGTTTCGTTATTTATTGGATGCTGCAGAGAAACTTCTCCTGCTCGTTGCGCCATCTCGGCCCTCAGCTGCTCTCCTTCAGAGGACACATTCAATAATAAACATTCAATACGGTTCCACCGTTTGAAGGTGAGCAGCTGTCTCGTGTCTCTCTCAAACCCTCTTTGAATTAAAAAAAACACAAGATTTGGTCGCGAATGTTTGTTTGATGCAAATCCGAACAAATCCGCCGCTGTTCGTGGACACTCGCTGCGCTGTTTGCGCGTCTTGGCGCAAACATGTTTAACGTTCTGATCAGCAGATATTTATTCAGCTGCGACCTTCATTTACATAAAGAGAGAGAGGGAGGGGGGAGAGAGAGAGAAACACACAGAGAGAGAGAGAGAGAGAGCGAGCCATTTTAAAATAATGATTGATGTCCAGTAGTTGCTTCTCTTTGTGCGTTAGTGGATATTTTGGGTTGTGACTGAGCTTTAATTGTGATAAACATCTTCACTTCATGATCTCGATTAATGGATTTATTGTTTTAATAAATGTGTCAAACTAAGCTTTTAATAAAAGTAATAGATAGTTACAGCCCTCACACATCCTCGTGACTGGACACTAAAAAGTTAAATTAATTAAAAAGTTCCTAATTAACACAAACGTTGCTGTTTTGGGGTTAAGTTATTTACAGAAGGACGTTGATTGTTTTAAATATTGGGGGAAATTAATTTGCATGAAGCGATGTTTTCCTCCAGAAACAACCTCGCCAGAGAACTGACGCGATGTTTTCTTTCAGTGACCCCCCCCCTCTTTTATAATGCGTGTATGCCTGCAAGCATCACACACACACACACACTCACACACGCCCGCACCTGACCCCCTAACCTGCCCCACCTTCGCAATTACGCATCAGAGGCGGTTAGAATTCCTGCAGGTTATTTTGGAGAAAACCAACTGAGGGCGCGGGAGTAATTATCACGCGCTGCATTCAATTACGCCTCGATCAAATGTCTCGCGGCTCAATATTTAGGGCCTTTTTTTAACGCTGCAGTTTAAAAAAAAAAGAAGAAGAGAGAAACAGACACTTGGTCTCCCTGAAGCGAGGGGAGACGTTCGTGTTTCAATTTAAGACAGAGGATTAAGACACAGGGATGCGCGAGGCCCCTCGTATTAATTATGGACTCATTTGCATTTACCCCGTTATAATTAGGAGGAAATACAAATAAATCAACAAGCTTTTAAATAAAAGAGTGACTAATTCAAAACGAGAGAAAACAGGAATCTCCTTATGTTCTGGAATAAAATAAAGTAAAACATGACTCGTTGTTGGACGGAAGTGAGACAGAATCCAGTGCGGAGGATCGAGATGACTGAACGGATCTTTATTGGATGAACATGTATGCGAGGGTGGTTTCTCCTTAAAGATACATTCAACATCTTACTGTCATTTCTGGAGATATTAATCCACATTTTTTTCCTCTTCAGAAAAAATAAAAACGCTCTGACTCCAAATATCAAGTCAAGTGCTGCGGTTTCAAACATGTCCAATGAGAGGAGGCCAGCTTTGAGAATGTATAGAGGTTAGAATAATAATAACAATAATAATAATAATATCTGGAAAACAAACTGGACAAACGTCCAGAAGAGTTCTGCATCTATGTTTTAGAGTTTTCCCCTCAAGACATTTCAAATTGTAAAACATTTATTTTTTCTGAGTGAAACATATAAAAGCTGAACTTTATGGCCAATTTGTTCTCTTTGGAAAGATTTACATACACGTTGTTTTTTTTCTTCTTTTGTTTTTTTTCTCCCAAAGTGGTAATAAACAATTTTTCAAATTCGGAAAAAAAAACAAAAAAACGCACCAACTAAAACATGGTCAATGTAACTGACCCAAATACATATTTACATATTTCAGCTCCTCGACGTCGCTGACTAAAAATCTCTGTCATCCTAAAATAACCAATTTGAGAAATAAAAACTATACAGGGTTTGATTTGGGGGTCCGGAGGTAAAGAGGTGCAGCAGAGGGAGCGTATTCCTCCAGAGAGCTTCGTTAACTCGTTCATCGTCAGGAAGCTGCTCCGGATGTTCTCTCCTCTCAGAACTTCATCTGTTTCTCTTCTTCTGTTTTTGTTAAATATGTTTTCTAAAAGACGTGGAGGACGAGAGAGGGAGGGAAAAACAAAGTCCGATTGCTGATCTTGTGGTTCATAAACTCTTTTTGCCTTTTCAAAAAACAAGCAATATGCTAATGTGGGGAATGAAAGAAGAAGAAGAGGGGGAGCCGGAGAGCAGGGAGAAGGGGGGGGGGGATAAAAAGCTTGATCACAAGACCTGGAACCTCCAGGAGGCCTGGTCTTTGTAGTCCAAGCAGTCTGTGGTGTTAAAGTTGAGCTTCCACGAGGAGGCTGCAGTCTGCTCTTTGTAATCCAGGCAGTCGGAGGAGTTGAAGGCCAGGCCGGAGCCGCCGTAGGCCTGGTGGTGGTGGTGGTGGTGGTGGCCCGACGACTGGCCGATGTGGTGGTGCGGGTGGCCCGACATGGAGGAGGCCGCCATGGGGCTGAGCTGGTGGGGGTGGTGGTGGGAGTGCATGGGGGCCAGGTAGGAGCTGCAGTCCACGCCGCTGAAGTAGGAGCCGGACGGGGTCGGGTAGCTCTGGCCGTAGCCCGGCGTCTGGTTGTAGGACATCGGGTAGGAGGTGGCGGCGGCGGCGGAGCCCGCCATCGAACGCTGCATACAGGAGGCGTTGGAGGCGGGTCCGGGCTCCGGGAGCGGGGCCACAGCGGTAACGGGTGCGTTTCCGGGGGAGATGGCGGGGCTCCAGATGGAGGAGATGGTGCCGATGGAGGTAGAGGTGCTGCTGAGCGCCGCCGCCGCCGCCGCCGGGCCCGTGTGATTGGCGGAGGAGGACGAGGACGAGGAGGAACCGGTGCTGGAGACGGCCGGCGGCGTGAACTGACCGCTGCTCTCGGAGCCCGTGCTCTCCCGGGCCGGAGACGACTTCTTCTTGGGCGGCCGGGCTTTGGCGCTGTTGCCGCTCTGCTGCTGCTGGCGACACTTGGCCCTCCGGTTCTTGAACCACACCTAGAACCCATGAGAGCACACAAACAACCTCAGCATTTCATTTAAAAGAAGAAGAAGATACTCCCAGGCCACGCTGGGAGTACATTATGGAGGGAAATTGAGGGGTTATTAGCCATCGAGGTTCATTTCCACCCCCGGCCCCCTTTGGCTCGGACCAGCCATCACGGGGTCTAATTTCATAGCTGGTAGACGGCTGTAAGATAACAGGCTCTTGGGTTTCACCACACAGTGAGGTAACTCGAGAGGGCCGGATCATGTAGAGCATTTTGTTTCACACACGCATTCTGAGAATAACTGGCCTGCCTTGGTTTTCCCCCCGAAAGCCTTTGAAGAGTCGTATTTGTTCAATATTGTTGTACAGCAGCCAGTTGTTTGCAGAGTATTTGCTTGAATACTCTGAACATCCTCAGAGCAGATCCCATATTTCAGATCATATTACAGCCTTCAGTTAGGTTCCATCAAATAATTATGAAATACTCGATTGAAAGTAAGCTTTTCTAATCGCTTTGTTTACATCAATGTGAACATTTTAATCTGGATCCATTCATTGAATCAAGAGGTTAAACAGTGATGTGAGTTGAACAGGAACAGAGAAAGAGGAGATTGTATAAATAACCACGACACTTGAAGGCAACCATCCCAGTTAAACTGCCTAGTTACATAACCAGTATAAACAAACCAGTCTGTATGTTTTAATACCATTCAGAGTGGCAGCATCAAGTGAGCAGCTCTAAAATCATCACATTGTTTTCCTCTTAGATATATAATCATCCTGTTATATTACACAATAAAGTACCCTTTAGTCACATTTATTGGTATAAATGCCATAAAAATATTGATCTGATCTATCGATGATAGCTAACAGTTAGCAAGCTAGCATTAAGTTAGCCGTTAATTAGCACATGACGGTCAATTTAAAAACATTTAACTGTGTGTTTAAAACTAATTACTGCGCTCAGAGAGTAAACACATAAATAACTCTTAAACTGTCCCACTTTTAATTAATCACGAATAATTGATTTTGAGCAACACAAGCTGCTCAGTCTAAAGCCTGTTTGGTGACATTAAGTGTTTCTGTATTATAATGACCTGGTGACACGGTGGTAATGTAATAGTGAGTCTTTGTAGAATAATAACCCGTTTAAATATTACCTAATAACATAATTTATCGTCATAAGTTAATATCTATTCCAGAGTTAACCCTGAGGCCACGTGCGTTTGTCGGATGTTTTTTTCCACACGGAGGTTTCGGCGGGAGTTTTTTTTAAACGCGTCACTTCTCACCTGCACTCTGGACTCCGGCAGGTTGATCTTCAGAGCGACCTCCTCGCGCATGAAGATGTCCGGGTACCGGGTCTTACCGAACAGAGACTCCAGGATGTCGAGCTGAGAGCGGGTGAAGGTGGTCCGCTCCCGGCGCTGCTTCCTGGGAGTGGCTAAAAATAATAGATACAAACAAAACAACGTTAATAAAACCACCTCAAAAACACGCAGGACTTCAACATTACTTCGACTTTGTCGTCATTATTAAGCGAGAAAAAGTACATTTTATTTCTGCTGTAGTTTCTTTACTGTAGAGACAATTTAAACCTTTATTTTTAAATTGATAGAATGAACTTAAAGCATATTTAATATTTCCTTTTAAACTGCTCCCTAACGCCAGTAGAAGATAAACAGTTTAATCACTTAATGTGAAGACTAGAGTAATTACTTTATAGCTATAATACCAAATTACAATTCATAGAAAAATATACATTTATTATTTTACATGGTTGTTTGTTTCCTTTCTGTAAACTTTTTTTAAAACACATCCAAACATTATTATTATTATTATTATCATTACACAGAACCACAATAATATATTATAATATGAATAATAGTTATTAACAATAACAACAAAGTCCTTATTATTATTATTATTATTATTAGAGGCCTAACAGCCAAACATATTATTAATTTGTAGATATTTTGGTAATTTTCTTCATGATGTCTGGAGCTGTTACTGGTCCAAACTGGGAGCATTCACGTGTAAAATGTGTGTTAACGTGTGTGCGCGCGCGCGTCTCCTACATGGGTAGCCCACTGAGGGGTGCAGCAGGTCCATGGCAGCGCCGCTGAGCCCCAGGCCGTTGACGCCGTAGGGGGGCTGTTTGAGGTAGGACATCATGCTACAGGCGGTCACTGCTCCACCCAGCTCAGGCCAGTGGTTCGGTTTCCCCCGATGCTGCAGCTTGACGGGACAGGGGGCCGATCCTAGTCACTGCACACGGGGGGCGGGGGTATTACCAACGATTCAGGAAGAAAACATAAAGCACATATTTCATCCTAAATGCTCAGCGGGATGTTTAGAAATAACTCCAACATGTTAAAGTTATACCATGAATTACAAATATCTCTCATAGCTTTATGTTCGGCGGGTGAACCAGTGAGGCAAACTGGGTCTTTACGCAGGAAAGCACTGAAGCATCGTTCGGGTTGACTCTCATAAAGCTCCCATAGATTACATTATTATTATTTATTAGGATATGAACGCATGAATTATAGCGGAAGATAAACTGATGGTTCAGGAGCGGAGACGAACATTAAATCCTTTCAGAATATTGGATTTACTTTGGTGAGAAAGAAAAACACGGAGGAAAATGAAACAACGTTAATAACAGATTAAACTCACGTGTTCAGCTTTAATTTAAATCTTCTGATGAGATGAAAACTGAGTGAAACTGATGAAAGTTAACGCGAGTTTTGTGTCAATAAATCATTGCGTTGTAGAAAACATTGAATGTTTATCTACATTAATGTTTGATTGACCAGCGCTCCTCCTCCTAAAGAATATTACGGGTTTATCTGTAATCATACATTTCCCTATGTTGTAAAAAATAAGACTATTTTACATCATTTAAATCCTTAAACCTAAATAGTTTATTTGGCCTCCATTATGTAATGCATCATGTCAGTGTGATCTTAAACAATGAAATATTTGTGTCGCTTTAGTCAGAAAGCAAAATGCTGAAAGGAGCTCACGTGTATAAATTAAATTAGCTCCTAAAAAACGCAGAATTATTTATTGTTCCGTCACTTTGCTGCATTTGTGTTTGAATTCGTTTTTAGTCTTATGAGTAAATGTGTGTTTAGTGTGTGTGTGTGTGTGTGTAGGCCTGCACTCACACACTCACGCGTGTATAAAGATGGATTATGGATGCGGTTCTATAATCTATATAAATCACAGCTGTGTTTGTCTGAAGTCGCTCGTGTTTGTTTCGGGTCGTCACACTTTGCGTGTATTGTGAGCAGCACGAGGCTCCTGTGGATCTCACGTCAACAGAATAAAATCACCTGAGATCTGCACGAGGAGTTCAGTTCACTCGTTAGTAAGAATTAACTTTAGTCTCGCTTGTATTCAGTCAGCTCCCTCCTTTATTGGGACGCTCAGGGGAACAGAACCAAACTCCAAAAAGAGAAATTGTTTCTTCACGTCTCGATCAGTTGATTAAAAATCATATTTTCTGTGAAGCACAAATATTGTCGTCATCCATGTCCGTGCTTTTAAAATGCATGTTTATTCTGTGGTTATATATTATAAAGGCCTACTTTTTACTTAAGCTGGTTTGTGTTTCTCAGTAAATATGCTTTATACTTATTTTAGGAACAAATAACATTTCCTCAGTTTACTGCAGAAAATAAGAATATTTTATCTGAATCCACTAATTCAACATTTAACTTCACCTTAAATATGAAGCGCATCTACATTCAGAAACAGATCCTCCTGATGGAGCTTTAAGAGAAACTGATCACAGTTTGATTTGTTTAATTTCTGAGGAATAAAACAAGTTTAAAGCGCGTGCATTAACGGCGTGGCTGTGAAGAAGAGATTTATTTTAACAATGAGCTCGTAACTGACCACAAACAACCAAACGTGTATCCAGCAGCTTCTAACCCTCAGCAGGGCCGCAGAGAAGAAGGCGAGATCTCGGTGCAAATGAACTCAATTAGAATTTAGATTAGACCTCCGGGGAGAGAGCGTTTCAGAGGAGCTCTTATCAGCTAAATAAATTAACAAAAACCAAAAACACGCCTCTCCAATTATCTACTAAGTGGTTCAAACGCTTTAATGGCCAATTGCTCTCAAATAAAAAACTCGCAGGAACGAACTGGAATGGAAATATTAAAATGATCTACTCCGGAGGAAGTTGACTTAATTTACCCGGTTCAGGTCGGAGTCCTCCGCGGCGCGGATTAATTGATATCTCCGCTAAATAAACGTGCAGAGGTGCAAATTGAAAACCTTCGCTGCAGACAGAGTTTAACGTTAATTACTTTTTACACTTCAGCCGCTTCTGTTAATGACGAATAGTTTTGTGAGTAAAATGCGGACAAACGTAACAAAACAACCAACTTTAAATGCGTGAAACTGGAGAAACCTTACCTGGTTTATTTCCGCCTCTTCTCTTCTCCCGAGCTCTTCGGGCAACAACACGCGAGCAGCAGTAAAGTATCCAGCAGTGGGAAGTCTGCAGGGCACAAAACTCAGACGACGGCCGACTTGCTCAAAAACAAACAACAGTGTGCAAACGGAGCGGCATCGCGGAGAAAAACACGCAGTTTATCAGCGCGCGGGGAGTCACCGCGTCCTCGGTGCGGTTCCGGGTGTTTCTCTCTTCTTTTATTTTTATTGCAGCCAAATAAATCAAACTCATTTGCTTTCAGGGGGCTTGTCGTTGTCTGTCAGAGTGTTAAGGTGATTTCTAGGAGACGGATGGAGATTGATCACCTTCTCTCCGCCCTGCGCCTCTATGAGCGGAGGACACCTGCGGATCCGCCTCCTGCAGCCAATCGGCGCGCGTCCCCGCTCTGACGGACGGCGGGGGCGGCCTATAGGGCGCCGCGGTGGCAGCCGGGAGAGCCCACTTCCACTTACCCTCTCCCTCTCCCCCTCCTCCTCTCTCGGTCCCGGTCCCGAGACCAGACCAACCAAAGAGGTTTGTAAAAAGATGGAAATGTTTTACAGGCCTGCAGGAGAGACGGCGTCTGCGCTCTGCATGTGCGCCAAAGCGCGTACAAGAAGAAACCAAATTTAAGAAGATATTTTACAGAAACATTTTCAAATTTTATTTTTTTTTGCACGCGGATGCAATGGCAGCATTTAGTCTTGTCAAAGAACTAAAGCGGTCTACTTTCCCACCATTTAAAACGTATTTACTTTAAAGAAACGACCTGTTTTCTTGCTTCCTGTCGTTTCATTTCCTCAGAAACATCAAATCAGTCAAAGGACAAAAAAATACACGATTCTGAATGTTTCAAGAGGAATAAGTTAAAGTAAAAACGGTTGTTTTAAGGGTGTAAAGGTTTAAACGGGTGCTTAGTTTGACAGAAAGCTGCATTTTAGTTTAATCAACAGCAGAAAACAGATTTCATGTAATGTAGAGAATCCTCAGCTTCCTATTAATGCTGTTTATTTTTTACTGTTTATTCCTCCGTGATGAGAAAAGAAGTTAAATTTATCCATTTAGATTTTATTGTGATACACCCCCTCCTCCCCCCCCCCCCCCCCCCCACACACAAACACACACACACCAGTCCTCATGAATATTAATGAGGTCTAATCCCCATTTAGAATTACATTTGAGGATGGTTGACGTAAAGTTTAATAGGGATAGACCTCAAACTCACTGCGGAGGAAAACGAAGAAGAAAAATCAGCAGCAGAAGCTGCGGTCACTGAATCACATCCTGCTCTTTATACGCCGATGGTTCTTTTTTAAATGTGTTTTTTAACCCATCACACAGAAAACAAAGTGAGGGTCGCAGCTCAGCTCGGCTATCCTTTGGGGATCTCTGCAGAAAAAAACACATCAAGTTCTGTAAATGAGGTCTGAGCTGAAAGCGAGCTAATGTTCAGAGAGAGAAGCTGCAGGGATGGAAATGACATTTTACGTGTGTGTGTGTGTGTGTGTGTGTGTGTGTGTCAGGAAGAGGAGGATCAAAGTGGAGGCCTTAAAAGACATCGACGAGAGCACTTTGACAGAGAAACTTAGACACCAATAGTCGACCAACGTCATGTTGGAGGCCTGTAGTGATGCTACTTATTGCAGGCAGGAACACGGAGGAGCATACGGGCACTTGAACGCACCTTAATATACACGAACATAGTCCATCCATGTCTTTTTACGCACGGAGGCCAAAATCAAATGTACAAATCAGACCGATGGCGACAGTGAGTGTTTCCAAATCTACGAATGATGTGAGAACATGAACAGAGGTGACGTACTGAGAATAAATGTGTCGTAAAAGAACGGGTGTTTTGGGGAGGGGAGGGAGTGTTCATTTGGAGTTTGTGTTGGCAGGCTGCTGACTGGAGGTCAAACACTTTTACGCACCTTTTTTATTTTTATTTATTTCCACATCTGAAGTCCGAGCAGTCAGAGGGCCCGTGGAGGGTCTGACCGAAATACCATCACCCCTCCTCTCCTTTGCGCGCGCGCGCGCGCACACACACACACACACACACACACACACACACACACACACACACACACACACACACACACACACACACACACACACACACACACAGGCTGTGTTAAATTATGCAAAAAGGCCATTCAACAAATATGGCCCTCACAACACAATGAGTCGGGTTATTCTGACATTTCCACTATTTCTTGTTTTTTCCCTCTCCTCTCTCGATGTGAGTAAGACCCCGAGATAAACCCCTGAACAAGTATCAAGTTATCAAGTTGCACCAACCTTTTGTAATAAGAGTATTTTGTCTAATCCCAAATTGCAGTTGAATTTTTCTTAATGCTGAGCTGGTAAAGCCTGGGATTAGGCGGAGAGGAGAGGAGGGGGAAAAGTTTTGTCCCTTCAGCCGGCAGGATTGGAAGCGGGGATCTGCGGGGATGTTGTCGGTGCTTATTAAAACGATGATGCATACAACACAGCGCTGTATAGGAGCCCGGGCACCGCACGCGGAGACCCGGGCTCCCCCAGGTGCAGTTTCTTTTTTTTTTTTTGGGACGAAAAAGGAAGTTACCGCGGAGGCCGAGCGGCGCTCAGCACCTGTGAGGTGAGGCCAGGAGACATCAAAGCTCAGGAGATAATCCATTCGGCTGAAGGATCCTCAGCTGCACTGCAGCGCGGAGGCGCCGCCGCCTTTTACGCAGCGCGTCGCTCTTATTCACTGAAAAATAGGGAAATGACTCCAAATTTTTTTTTTTCACTCCTTCTGCTTCAACGGGAACATTAAAGACACCCGAGTGACTCTGCGGAGGTAAGACGGGACATTTTGCTCTTTATTCACTCCAGAAATAAACTACGTCTTTAAATAAAAATAGATTTATCATTATAAAATAGTTGGTTTAATTACGACTTTAAGTAATTTTCTTTAGACGCGCAGTGGTTTAAGAGGATGTTAATATAACAATGGATTAAATAGTGATGTTAAGAGGACCAAACATCAAAACTTTAGGAGGTAAAGTTAATAAATGAAAATTTACTAACAAAATTTAAAAAACAAATCAACAATCTTATTTAAACTATTTATATAACACGTTTAAATCCACGCAGAAGTGCCGGGTGCTGTGAATCATTTTAACTACACACACATACACACACTCACGCACACACTGCAGCCCTCTGACTGCACCGACGTCCTTCAGCCGTTTTGGGCTCTTTGCTTTTCTTCTCGAGATTACAGACCCGCGCGATAAAAACGCGCCATAATACGGAGTAAAAACAAAAAAAAAAAGCGCCTCGTGAGGGACGTAGAGTGCACGTATACGGTCGGGGTCCCAAGCAGAGAAGAAAAGGAATCAGCAAATTAATTTTGAGAGTATGAGAAAGGCCGGGGAGGACGTCTGCTGTCACAATCTATTTCCCGGCTTTAATCGGGGATGCGAGGCTGCCTGCAGGGGACGGAGCGGAGGTTTTATTTCAGGGACATTTATTCTCTCTTTGTTTCAGTTTGACATTCATAAAAGTAGTGCGAGTGCGAAAGAAATAGGGGACATTTAAGGTGGTGGAATATTATTTTTCTACATCTAAAAAAAGGACACTTTGTTTTATTTCCCTCTCCATCCCGCTCCTGGTTGCGGGTGACCGAGCCTCTCCAGCTCGGCCCCCCCGTCTCCAGCGCGCTCAGACGCGGCCCGAAGAGAGAGAGAGAGAGAGAGAGAGAGAGAGAGAGAGAGAGAGAGAGA
>NW_022280033.1:479516-480227 GCF_004355925.1 Anarrhichthys ocellatus
GAGAGAGAGAGAGAGAGAGAGAGAGAGAGAGAGAGAGAGAGAGAGAGGGGGAAGAAGAAAAAAACATCTGCTCGGTACAAAGTGATTTCTCTAATCTTCCTCAGAGGAACCTGCTCAGCACCGACCTCAAACAAAACAAAAAAGAAACGCCAATTTTAATTTATAAACACGCACAAGTCGCGGGGGAATTGAACGGAGCGCCAATAATAAGCAGCGCTAAACAAGTGATAGGGCCACTTATGTGCAAAGGCGTGCCTGCATTTCAATTAATTGACGTGCAAAAGAAAGAAAGGTAAAGGTATTTGGATTTTAGATTTGCAACTATAATAATAAAATCCGGCGATGAAATATTAAAACTATTTAAAAACCTGCAGCTTTAAAAATAAATCCCGGGTTACAAACAGGCCACACGCGCCTATGTGGAGTATGAAATCATAAGGACTTTATTATTGAAGACTTGGGTTATGACACTGGAATAAATAAACAGATGTTCAACACGTAAAGGACAGCTGCACCAGATGTGGAGCTCTAAGCGATGCACGTGGAAAGCATATTTCTCTTCTTCCGAATACAATAAATACAAACCAAAAAGTTGAGCAAAATGCACATGAGACGTGATGGTAGGTTCACTTACAAGCAGCTTAAAAAGGACAAACCGCAATAAATAATATATATAGATTTTTTTTTGACTGCATGAATCCTGACAAAAAA
>NW_022280033.1:480327-487175 GCF_004355925.1 Anarrhichthys ocellatus
CCCCCCCCCCCCCCCCCTTTAAGATATTTTACAAGTAAAAACACTGAAATTAAATAATTAAAAAGATACAGTCAAGTGACGAAGTAGCTTGAAAAGACTGATATCATAACGACTCTTTTTTCTTCTCCTTTTAACTGCAACGTCACCCCCCCCCCCCATTAAACCCAGTTGTGCTGTACCTCAAACCCACTGGTCTCCACATTCAGACAGAGAGGGCTGTGCTGCATCACTTCATGCAATAATATCACACGGGTTTATTGTAGCACTGCTCTCGTCTCACAGGTATTTATATTACAGACACGTACCGTAAAAGTAAAAGCAGGATAATAAAAATAAAAAACATTGTGTGTGAGTGGGTCAGTTTGAGTCAGTATAAAGTTGGTACGAAGGCATCGCAGGGCCTCTTAAATCTGCCGGGTCTCTGCGGTTAATTTGACCAAAACAAAACAACCGGAATCGTGATTCAAACGTTTAGGAAAAGATCATATTCATAACCATCATAATAATGAGATACATTTCTTTTATCGGCTACATTTGTTGGTTGTGTTTTTGTGTTTCTGAAGTGACAATCATTGAAGCACACACTTCTCCTCTTTCTTGGCCATCTTTCCTTTGTTCTGCTCCAGCGTCCTCTCCAGGTGCTCGTCCTCCTCCTCGGCCCTGAGGAGGGCAAAGGTGAAGAGGTCAGATGTGGTCGGATGGGGGAGAAAGCGGGGAGAAGGAGGAGGTGCACACGCGCACACACACACACACACACACACACACACACACACACAGGTAACACAGTCGGTGCCACTGTACCTGGCACCCTGTTGGCCAATCTGGAAGAGATCCCGCCTTAATGCAGGTGTGCCTCTGCCACACGAACGCAACTACTGTTTAACTACGGTTTCTGGGGAACCTTCTGGAAATGTAAAGATAGGCAGCAGACGCTGTCTCGCTCCACTCCCCACAGGGGGTTCGTTGGATGTTAGAGTCGGACCGTGTCGGAGGATTGTGGGTAACTTACTGTTTCTCCTGGGCGTCCAGGTCTCTGACCAGCGCGTCCCGTTTGTTGACCAGTATGACCAGCTCATCCAGCAGCAGCTGCTCTCGTCTCTTCTGGGCCTCCGTCTTCTGCCAGTCTGCAACGACACCACGAGAGACACAGTAAACACTTTGTCACATGGATGAAGAGGTGAATTTGTTTGGAACTCGTGATCGATGAGTTCAAGATGAACGTAAAAGAACATTTCTACGAATCGTCACCTCGGGTCCTCCAGGAATAGAATCGTTCCTCCTGAGCTCCTCTAATCAAACTGTTTTTCTGGACGTGGCTTCACTTTGAAGGACTACAGCTTCAACGTTGACAATCTGCTTGGACACTTTGGTTATTAACCTGCTGGACTGTGGAGACCAGACCAGTTCCACGTGTGGACGAGTGTGTGATACCACGTGTAAACACACACCGGCAGGTTGCGTGTGTGTGTGTGTGTGTGTGTGTGCACAGTGAGGATGTGTTGACTCGAGCAAACACGCTTTAAGGATATTATTGTTTGCTTTGAGGAGTCTCGTTCTCACGGGAAAATGCTGCTCGTATTAGAGTCCTCCATCATCATTTAAAAAACAGATGAATTAGCTTTCTGTTTAAAAATAATTTCTTTCTATTCATTTGTATTTTAGCCCAGTGAGTTTGAAAAGTTTTTGGGTCCATTTCTGAGGTTTAAGTTCAGTAAAAATCATCTTAAGATTGAAACTTTGTTTGTTTTTCATTTAGTTTAAGATTTAAACTCTTCATCTCTCACCGAAACATCTAAATAAATACAAAAATCGAAAAGCCAAACAAACAAACAGGTGAGCCCCCCCGCCCCCGAGTCCCGTCTCCCTCAGTTCTCCGGGGTCTTTGCAGGAAGAGGCCCCACAGGGCCCCACAGGGTCCAGGTGGGACCCCGAACCAAATCCCTTCAGCCTCTCCCCAGAGGGGAGCGCTTCACTCCCCCTGGGGCTCAAATATCCGCCTGGCGCCCTTGGCTCCACATTCACCAAAACACCAGGGCGGCACTCCCCCCCCCCCCCCCCCCCCCCCCCCACACACAAACACATCACAACTACATCACAATTAGTCAGTTTGTTTACCTCTTTTCTGTTCACATTAAACAACAACACAGCATCTATTTAGCAAGAAAAACAAGACTTCCACATGAATTAGCGGCGGCACAAAAGAAACGTAGCGTAGCATCATTTTAAGTGTGAAACTGGAGCTGCTACTCAGCTCAGTGTGAGAATCGTTTATTATAATAATAATAATAACACACACTTCATCCGAGAGGATTCAAACACAGCGGAGACAACTTATGAGAGCAACTTCTCCCCTCTATCAATATTTAACCGCCGATTGATTCGACAATAAAAGGAATGTTGTAAAATGTCACTCCCAAAATAAGTGTGGCTTTATTCAAAATAAATACCCCCCCTCCTCATTGAGTAAAATTGCAGCAGTGTGTGTGTGTCACGCTGGGGCCAGTGTGTTTGTCCTGAAAGGTCTGCTCTCTCTTCATTGGGCCCCGCTCGGCCCTTTGAAGTCGACCACAGAGCGAAATGAACACAGACCCAATATTTGGCTCTCTAGGTTCCTCTCTTCCTTTCCTCCCTCATTTTTTTTTCTTCTTCTCAGGGAAGCAAATTGACTCTCCTAATAAGCCTGAATATCTAAAGAGTGCTTTTGTTTCTCTTTTAAAGGTTAGTTTAAGGTGTGATGAGTCATCATCGTTAGACGATTGTGAGACAGGAATGTGAATCCATATCCGCCATAACTCCACACTCTTTCCCACAATCCTCTCTTTCTCCACAAGGCCGGCCCACAAGTAAAAAAACAGAGGTATGTTAAAACAAAACCTTTCTTCTTGATCCTGCCCTCCTTCTCCTTCAGAGCACATCTCAGCCAAAAAGCCAAAGTCCTGCTGGAGGGGTGAGGGTTACGGGGGAGAGAGCTAAGCACACTGCTGTCAATCACACGTCGCAGAGTCCCGCCCCCCTCATTAGGAAGGTAAACAATAAAGAGAGCCGATGAGAGACGTGACCAGGCAACACCAGAGCAGGGCAGGCTGGGTAACCAGACACCCGGGAACAAACAAAACAGCCTGCAGCCACTCAGAGACCCTCCCTCCACCTAAGCCCCGCCTCCCCCATCAGAGAGAGACAGAGAGAGAGAGAGAGAGAGAGAGAGAGAGAGCGAGCAAGAGAGAGAGACAGAGAGAGGACTCACATGGTGGGTGCGTATTCAGATAACTCTCGCCGTGCACGCCAACGGTAACCATGTGAGTCTGCACAAGGCACACAAGAATGCGCCGGTTCAAATCCCCATGAACACCCTGCCCCCCCCCCCCCAAACCTCCTCCACCCGGTTTCTCCAACGCTAAATTTATTCAAGAGAGCAAACTGGTCCAAAGCCCCTCTCTCTCTCCCCCCTCTGTCTCTCTATCACACACACACACACACACACAAAGTACGACGACGTGACATCAGAGGATTTGATTTTCATAAAAACGTTCTCCGGACGTTTAGGACTGAAAACGTCTCTTTTCTCTCTCGCCCTCTCCGCCTCTTGTTCTTTGGGGGAAAAGGCCTCAAAAAGCTGGTTTTGGCCGACGTCCAAGTGGAGTCAAGAGACAGAAAGTGTCACCAGAGGAGAAGAGACTCAAAACTTAACAGCAACCAGGAGATTTGATTCTCTGTGACGTCACGTAAAAACTATTTCCTCTGGATCTGATCTAATTGAGACTGATTATATATTTTTTTATCTAATTTTTCCGACTTACAAGTATCGTCTGTGCATCTAAACCTTGATCATCTTCCTCCTCTGAGCTCCTTTAGTGCCCAAAAACTATTAAAACGCATCAATGTTCCTTCATTTTGAGTTAATTCCACTTTCACCGGCCTGCTGCTGTAAATACTCACAGAGCACCACATGTGCACCACAGAGGTCCGATGCTTTAGGAAATATCTTGAGACACGACTTTAAAGATTTACGTCTTCAGGAGCCAAAGAGACCGAAAGACTATTTTCATGGAATTAGTTGACAATAAGAAATATATAGAATGTCATCGACTTTACCGTCTAACCCCAGGACACTGAAGTTTAAAAGTCAACAACTTCAAATATTTCATAATGCAGCAAACAAATAGTTTCATTGTTCATTAATCTGTTTTCTCGATAAATCGATTAGTCGTTGGTCTATAAAATGAGACGATATTCAGTTTACTGTCACAGAGGAAAGAAACCACAAATATTCAGTTAAGAAGCTGAAACCACAGTTATGACCTTTGTTCCTAAAGGAATTACACAAACTGATTATCAAAAACAGCGGTTGATTAATTTTATAGTGGCTGCAGCTATAATCTTTAATGAGACACAAGTTAGTTTATGAGACACTTAAAGAACTTTATCTTCTCTCTTTGTGTCCCCTGAATGAAGCAGCACAAACACTGCTAAATAAATTATAAAAAAAGACGTTATTTTCCTAAATTTCCCCCCAAAAAACTCCAACAACTCGTGGAACGAAGCTTCTTGTTATCAGCGGTTCCAGTCAACTAGCAACCCTGAAAGAGTTGGCGACATCATCAAAAGTCGCCCATGTGATAGGATTCCACAGTGCACCTAATCAATCAGGGTCTGTAGCGCGCCGCCCCGATGTGTTACAAAGCCCAAATAGATTTACAAATGGGAAGTGTGTGTGTGTGTGTGTCGGGGGTGTGGAGAGGGATAAGCTCCTGCATAGGATTACATATTGATTTTAAACATATAAAAAAGCTTATCATATCAAACCGTAACAGGGAAAACTCTGGGACCCGGCTATGCATAAATCCCTTTTAGATGGCGAGAGGGCGTCCACTTTAAAACACAAACACACGCACACAAACACACACACACACACAAACAGGCACTCGAAGGCAGTCAAGACACAGCTTTGCGTGCACACATAGGTGTGAATCGGTGAGCAGATAAAGAGGGCATAGTGGATCAATTTTGTGGCGGTGGAGATGAGAGTGTGGCATACTGATGGCATTTTTCCTGCCTGGCATCTCACCAAGGAGGTACAAGGGAGGCGGGTTATCACCGAGCTCGTAAACGACATCAACGCCCGGACCGACAAGCCCCCCCCCCCCCCCAATAACTGTTTTATTCTGCAACAGCTGTGAAATCAAACTCAGAAAACCTTTTTTTTTTCCTTTCACAATGTTTGAGAAACATCTTCTCTTTGTTTAATCCGGATTGTGAAGCTCAGAAGCTTTAATGATGTCGGCCACTAAGAGTCATGACCTTTCTGTATTTATATTAATGGGGTTTTTGCAGGCGGCAACATCTGCAGAGTGAAGTCAATGCTTCATGTGTTAAAGCTGCATTCTCTCAACTGACCATCAGGGGGCGAACCCCCCCCCCTAGTTTCAAGTCTTCTTCAATACAGCATGATGTTCATTTAGTATGGACATCATGCTGTATTGCATCATTTATTATGGTCCATTTAGGGTCAAACAGACCATAAAGCAGGGGATGCTTTAGGGCGGGGCTACACAGTGATTGACAGGTCTCTAACAGAGACGTATACGGCGTCTCTTCATCACTCCTCCTCAGTCCAGATATGGACACTTCCTGTTCACTGGCTGCAAAAAAACAACATGGCGACGGCAAAATCGCTGAACTCGAGGCTTCATAACATCAGTCCACAATTCGATGTGTGACGTCACGATGACTACATCCACTTCTTATACAGTCTGTGGGTTTTTAACTATTTCTGCATCTAAACCTCTATATCGGTTAAAGTCTCCATTGGAGTTGAAGCTGATTGTTAAGATCAGCAAAAATAACTTTATAAGAATATTCTTTAATTTAAATAATCATGAAATGTTAAACTCTCTGCAGTATTTTCCTCTTCGTTTCCGTTCCCTCTCTGTGACTTCTATAGGTGATTGAAATAAGATCTTCTAAGTCATAAGAAAAGATACAAAACTTTTGAAGAATATCGTCTTCAGAGTTGATTTCAGAGGAATCCTCTCCTCCTGACTCCCTCTTTCCACCTCAAAGCACTTCCTCCCTCTCATGTGTCTGAGTGTCACGCAGCTCAAGTCAGCAATAAGAATGCAGAATGAAACGTCATGAGTCAAACTTTTTCTTCTTCTCTGTTGTTCTGGTCGGCAGCGTCAAACAGAGACCGGACCGAGCAGCTAAACCCAGCAGGCAGTTAACTTAATGTCTGCTGCTTTTAACTCTCATCACAATCTAAACTATCGTGTTTATATACTATATTATTATACCGACTATTCTGTATGTCTGTGTTTACTCAATGCAACTGGACAGCTGACATCTGTTTATGCTAATATGCTCAGACAGGAGCTGTTAGCATTGTTAGCCAGTTAGCCGTAGCGCACATTGACCTGGACTGTGATGATGATGGAGACTGAGAGGAGAGAGTCCGTTACAGGTGTATCTTTTTCTCAGCAGGTGTGTGTGTGTGTGTTAGTGTAGGTGTATCTTAGTGATGTGTGTGTGTGTGTGTGTTTTCTGACTCGCAGTGCATCTCTCTCTCTGTGTGTCATCGACTGGCCAACCAAATCAACAATTACTCGCACGCCGACCATCGCTCAATGGACCTGACCAAGCACCAAATAAGAGCTGGGGAGATGGGCAGCGAACACACACACGTGCACACACACACCCCCGCACACACACACAAAAAGACAGACACACAGGTGGACACACAAACACACCCGAGAGATGTAAACACACAGATGCGGACAAACAGATCGTCTCTCTCTCTCACTTACACACACAGACACACACACACACACACACACACACACACACACACACAC
>NW_022280033.1:487185-499227 GCF_004355925.1 Anarrhichthys ocellatus
ACACACACACACACACACACACACACACACACACACACACTCTCTCTTCCCAGCAGCTCAGAACTATCTGTGGCTGCTGTAGAGAGGTAGACCTGTGAATGTTAAGTGTCTCCCTTTAGGGGAGAAGAGAAGGCCGGCTGATAAGTTAGTCAGCAGCAAATCCAACAAGTCCTCATGAAGGCAGAGCGGAGCGAGGTGACACGACACACACCACATCTCTGCTCTCACACCTCCACACACACACTATATAAAAAAACATTGCACTTGCAGAAGCACCAAGAAACATACAGACACACAATGACAAAAAAAGACTTGCACACACACATTAGCTCAGGACAATAAACAAACAACAACACGCACACAAACATAGTGAAACTCACTGCGCCACACACACACACACACACACACACACGTGAAGTGAAAACTGAAATCCTCCCATTTGACTGGAGCTGTGGACACGCTGCAGCTCTATAAATATAAATAAATAAAACGTGTGAAGACAGAAGAAATCAACCTGAACGCAGGCAGAGTGGCTCCATCTGCACCCCCCCCTCCTTCTCCTCCCAACCTCTCCCCCACCACCACCTCCTCTCTTGCTAATTACAATTGATTTATTATGGACCAGGTAGCTTATCAGGTGCCTGGTGAAATTACAATGGGTGTCCGAAGGCTGTGAGGAGAAAGAGGGGGGTGTGGGGGTGGTGGTGTGGGGGAGGGAGGGTGGTCAATGTCGAATGACAAAATCAATTAGCATTGATTGGCAAAAGGTTCATTTTGCCAAAGAGGACGCAGTCGAAGGGGATTAAACTTCCCTGGCCCCCTGACAACTTTGATACGACACAATGACTGCTTCTCTGGCTGCGGTATAGTTAACAAGCTTTCAATAAAATACCCCCCGCTTTCTCTCTTTTTTAATTCTCAATGTGGCTGGATTTCAAATCAGGCATCTGCTCGTCGGGGTCTAGCTAGGAAACAGATAGCATTGATCAAGTATCAGGGAACGAAAATCCCCTCGCAAGCTCGCATCTTAATCCTCATCAAGAAGCCGACGCAAGAATTCAAATCATCCGGCTTCAGGCTCCGGATGAAGGCCGGGCCATTGGAGAACAGATGGAGGGAGAAGGATCACCTGACGGTAGCGTTACCGTCTCGTTAATGAACCAGGAAATGGAAAAATAAACCATTTTGTCATGTTCTGAAAAGTGACAGGTTGTTTATTTTGCGTCACAGTCGATTATTTTAAATCAGTAGCGATTCTTTGTTAATTTAAGTGAATTATTTGGTTGTAAAAATGCATCTTAGGACACAAATATAAGAGTTTGAACACTGTAAGCAACATTTTTTTTGACACTTCCTCAACTGCCCAACACCTCCAGAGTGATCGTGTGTGTGTGTGTGTGTGTGTGTGTGTGTGTGTGTGTGCGCGCGTCTTACCCTCGATGGCCAGCATGGCTCTCAGCTCTCTGTTCAGTAGTTCGAAGCGTCTCTCCAGATCGTGCTCTTTCTCCCTGTGGCAAGTTAGAGAGAGAGAGAGAGAGAGAGAGAGAGAAAGTGTGAGTAAAAAACACACACACAACAACGTTCATCAATATGTTAATGACTAAATCATTAAGCACTTAAAGAAACCTGCAATAAACATTGATTCGGCTACTCGCCCGAACCTTCTCCGGCTTCGCATTAATCTACTGCACATAACTGATACACACACAGCCCTGGGTGAGTGTGTGTGTGTGTGTGTGTGTGTGTGTGAAGAAAGAATATAAAGACAGAAGAAAAGGTGGTGAAAAAGCATCAGAAACAGAGAGAGGTGGAGGATAAAAGAGCAGGAAAATTAACAATGAAATAAATGTGCATCTAAAGTGTGTGTGTGTGTGTGTGTGTATGATGATATGTGGCGCGCGCGTGTGTGTGTGTGTGTGTGGCACAAATTAAATTCTTTCCTCTTTCAGCCATATTAAAAAATGAGCTTATTCGGCTCCCTAATAGAATTTGTCCTTCACAGGCTTCTTTTCTCTTCGCCTCCACAAAGAGAGAACAGAAAGGCTAATAATCAGCCCTTCTGTCAATTGGCCACTTTAAAAGCCTCCCCTTTCCCACGATATAATGTGATTATGAATACTTCAATCTCTCTCTCCTCCATTTGCACTCTTTGAAATCCCAACAGCCGCAAATGAAGGAGAAAAAAAGGCAGCGTGTGTGTGTGTGTGTGTGTGTGCGTGTGTGTGTCCACCTGTCGCAGCTGACCACATACAAAGAGACTAGCGATAGAGTGATGATCACCACATTTCTATTGATTTCATATCCCGTCCACATGTAAATCAATGAGCGCATAGATAGAGGGGGTGAATGGAGTGGAGAGAACACTCCCAACCCAGAGTAGCTTCAACACGTTTGATCCAACACGTCTGTGACGTTTCCAGGTTTCTACTGCATATATACATACATATACATATATGTATGTATATTTGTATATAGAGAGATACGTACAGCAGAGAGAGCTGGTTCTGTCGTCTGATGAGGGCGTTCTTCTTGTTGACCAACATGAACCACTCCTGCATCATGGCCTCCTCCTCCTCCTTGTTGTTGCCTGGAAACACACACAGAAAAACAAGCTCTTTGTTAGCAAAGCAACATGTACTAAAAAGCATTACAACACATTGCACATATTACACAACCAGAGAAGAAAAAGCAACATAATGCACGACCCAAACGGCCTCAGGCAACCTTATTTAAATGTCTTTTTGCAGAGTCAGCATGTCCACCAGATATTCATGTGTGTAAATACACTGCTCGCTCGTGTTCCTATAGTGCAAACATCCACATACTTCACGCCGTGTCTTCACAACGTCAATACGGCTTCAACCGGGTCGGGATTAACTCGGCGATTACCGTGGAGCGCCTCCACAGAGCGGAGCCTCTCTCTGTAGGGCGGCACACATCCCACCGATCACTCAGTTCGGTCACCTTCTCCAGTGTAGAGCTAACGAGGCTCAGACGCACGGCTAATGTAAGCGTGAGCTGTGACTCACCGGTTACGGCGGGATGCAAACAGCCTGATACGGACGAAGCGCATTGAATGGAAACCTTCAAACGTCAGCTGTGAGAGCGGCCTCACGTCTGACCCCGGAGGAACGAGCCGTCTCTGAAACCAGACAATCGAGGCGATCTCAAGAGAGATTCAGGGATCTGAAGACCAGCTATCAAGGAGTTCTTTTACAGTTTGCATTTTCTAGCATGAGACGACATTTACATCTCAGTTATTCCAGTTCTATGGTGCTGTTAAATGCTTTTGTTTTGGTAAAACAGGCCTCGATTTTCAAACACAAAGACGCTCGTTTGGCATCATTAAGACAAAATCTTTGATTACATCTATGAATTTACATCTAATGTATATAGTTAAGATGACAGAATCATCTCCTACAACTAAGCAGAGAATATAAAACAGACATATGTGAGTCTTTCCAGATTAATACAAATTACAGGATGGAGAGCAGAGTAAATAGCTGCTATAAGATGTAGACATACGTCAGTGTTTTTGGGTTCAGTGTGTGTGTGCTGAAGCGATCGTTTTGTTTGTCTTTCTGTCTCTCCGTCGTCGGGTAAATAATCTCTACTGTGGTCAGCTTGGCTCAGCGCGGTTTGTGTCTAGAATTGTGGATGCGAGCTTCTCCTCCTCACTGGAGGCTGTTTAACCAGCGACGGCGAGCGTTAATCTGACACTCAGTGCGTCTGTGAAGAGAAGAAACGGATGAAAACAGAGGAGGCGAGATGAAAGATCGTCTCAAGGCTTATGTTATTATCTCTTTTTTTCTTTCTTTCTCCGTTTCTCAAGAGGAGGGTTTAATAGCTGGGAAGCGACACGACAGGCATCATAACAGAATTAACACGAAGAAGACATTTCACACCACTTCTTTATTAATTGGGGATCCTCTGAATAATAAGAAGGGCATTGGTGCGCTGTATAATGGAGGAAACACATGTATGCCAAGCTTTAACGCTTTATATCTTTCATTCCTGATTATTTTCTTTATTTTATCGTCTCTAAAATGTAACTTTTGCTCTCCTCCTTTCTGATAGATTCAAATGACTAAACATGCAAGACTATGAACTTAAAAACAATAGAAAATTATCACAAGCTGTGCGTAAATTCAGCCGCACACGCACACACAGTATTGGGCCGCTGCTTCACTGGCGACAAAAGGCAGGCGCGCGGATGTGTGCGTGGACACCGGTGAGTGTGTGGACATTTGTGATACTCTGAGCCAGCAGATGTATGTAATTTCATTTAGGAGGGTGGAGCGGGGGGGGGAGAGAGGGGAAAAAAGAACGAGCGAATGAAAGGAAGCTTCAGGATTTAGCGGAATCGGGGGCTCGTGGATTACTGTAGTCAACTTTGAAACGGACGACACTCGGAGGGGGGATAAAGCCGGCGCTGACAGGTCATTGTGCTGCCTCCAAGTCAAATAAAACAAGCAAATAATAATGGCAAATATTAAGCTCCTGTGACATTGTGGCGAGGCGGGCTGGAAGACGAGGGGGGATTATAAAGCTATATCCCCCCACCGCTAGCCAGCCAGCAGCTACCGACCAACCAACGGACGCATATTATGAAAGGAGGGAGGGGAGGCGAAGGGAGGGAGACAGAGAGAGAGAGGAAAGGAGGAGAGGTCAGAGGAAAGGTAGGGTAGGAGGGAAGAAAAGGAGAGATGAGGGAAAAGGGGATGAATGGTGAATGAGGTGGCGACTGGAGGAGCAGCTGAGCGGCTTCAAAGCCAAGGAAAGAAAAGGAGGGGACGGAGGGATGTAGGGAGGACGAGTGGGGCAGGACGCTTCGACAGCTGCTCAGCATCCTCCTTCCTTCACTCAACCTCTCTCAGAGTCCACCTCTCACCTCCAGAGACCACCTGACTCTTAAAGAGACAGGTGCGCCTGCAGCTCCTCTACTGTCTAACATTTATGTCTGGGAGCTAAAACTCTTTAATACGCATTCAAATTAAATATCAGACACATTTTTAATTAGATAATGGAGAAGTTTATGATTAATTTGGGGGAGTGGCATTAGTCCCTGTTGTATTTAATAATGACAGAGACTTAAATGTTTACTTTAACAACAAAAAACATTTATATTCAAATTACAAGCATGAAATCTTCACGTTTTAGCAGCTGGAACCAGTTTAAAACGATTAGTCGATCATCACAGTTGTTTTCTGTCTTAATTCATCAATCAATCCACTAATTGAGCACCAATCCACTGCATTATGTTACTGCAAGTGACCAGGAAACTACAGCAACACAGCAAAAAACCTGCTGTTTCAGTTTTATATATGCAGAAGATTAAGAGGAGCTGCACTCATGAATGAATGCTCTACTGCAGGGTTGAGGGTTCGACTCCCACTGGAACAACCCTTTTTTATTGAATTGTACCCACTCGTACTGGAATGAGCGCGCCCAACGAATGGCATATGTTAAGAGTGACAACAACAGAGACGTTGTTTTGTGTGAAGACAAATGGTGTAAATGTCCCTGGCAAGCAGCACTGACACTGTGTCTGTGAATCCAGCCTTGGCTTCCGAGAAGCTGCGGATCCATGCTGGCTCTCGGGGGGCCATCTTGGATCAAAGCATCTGGCGACTTGGCAGGGTTGCATTCTGGGTCTCGCTGCTTGCCTCGCACGCCATTTCTCAGCGCTGTAAACAGCACGGAGCAGGGCACAGCTCTAGAAACAGGAACCTGAAATCTACCGAGACCGGAGCAAGAAGTTTGGCGTCGGCACAGCGTTTGATCAGGACATCAAAGGATTAGTGAAACATGTCTGATGGAGATACGCAGGGGTCTCCCTTCCTACAGGAAAACTTTATCGTCATTAATATCATGTTTGGTGTCGCCGCAGCTATCGATGGTGAGGAACACACGAGATACAATCAACTCAACGAGATACGACCGATACACACATCCCCACCACCCCTCTATCTGATCGTCTGTTGTTTCACTCTCACAAACACAACGGCGGAGATACGACGACATGAGCGTGTGGAGGAAGACGGTTATCCTGAAGAATATGTGTTAGGGAGGGTCAACGTGTGTTTGAATGCATCCATACGAGAGTTAGAAATAAAAGAATCGAGGGAAGGAAAGACAGCGTGGGCCTCTATAGCCAAATAAGATTAAGATAGCTATCTTGGCCGCTGTTGCATTCAGGGTAGATATGAATAATGGAACCCACCCTGAGGTGGTCGTACTGCTGCTGCGGTTTCTGGTTTTTAATTAAGTGTGTTATGCTACTATGCTAGGTCTCCCTAAATGCCTGCAACGAGTAGTTTTAGTGAGTAAATACTCACTAGTATGTGGACTACTTTCATCGTGGCCCAAAGCAGCAATGAGACGGTTTTATTTGTTTTAATGTATTTGGCCTCCGTTTGATGCAAACGCTCCAACTTTGAAGGTTTGATTGTCTCTTTATTGAGGGCACTTTTGGTGACTAAAGTCGCCACCAAAAGGTGCACTTTAAGCTGCAATTAATCATTATTTTCACTATGAAATTTGCTGTCAAATTAATATTTTCATCTATGAAATGTCAGGAAATGGTGAAAAATGCCTCTCAAATTTTCCCAGAGGCCAACATGGCGTCTTCAAATTGCTTCTTTTTTTCATGTCCGAGCAACAATCCAAAACCCAAATGTATTCAATTAATATCAATCAGAGAAAAGAAGGAAACATTTCAGAAGCTTAAAATAGCAAATGATTGGCATTTCTGCTTTAAAAAAAATCACTTAAATGATTAAGTGATTATAGAATATCAATAAAATGACTAATTGCTTCAGTGCAATTAGTCAATTTGAGGAAACATTAGTCAATGAGTCAATTCTGGGGCAACACAGGGCTCAATACTTTGACCTTCCAGTTACGGAGCAGACAATCAGGCCAAGCACAAACTCCAGGTATCCGTTTAGAACGTTATGAAATACGATAACTGGATGAAAGAGAAACTTCTTCTCTCTCTCGGTGCCTTGAAGGAAAGAGTTTAGATGAGGAGAAAGGAAACGAGACAGAAAACATTAAAAAGCTGTGATCACAGCACGTTCATCTCATTTCTTATCCCACCATTTAATCCAATAGCTGCTAATCCAATTTGTCTATCGGACATGTAAAAAGGAGGGGGAGGAGGAGAAAGACGAAGAGGAGGAGGGGAAAGGGAGGACGTAGAGCTGAACTTTCTGAATCGCTGTTTATTTAAAGGACTTGTGTGTCTCTCCCACCGTCCGACCGCCGAGCTCGTCTCGTATCAGCGGGGAATCGGCGGAGATGAAAGCCGAAGACGCATGAAAGGAAACGTGGAAAAAGGAATAAAAAAGAAACAGGATGAACATTGTTTTCCGTGATTAGGGTAAGAGCTCGTTAAAAGGCCGTCACTGCGGCGCTGTGAATATGCATGACAGGGGCCGGCCTTAATCAGAGGGGTCCGGGGGGGGGGGGGGGGGGGGGTGCATGTGGGGGAGGGGGTGGGGGGGGGGGGGGGGGGGGGGGGGTAGTCTGATTTAATCAATGTGAGGAGAGGAGTGTCTTGTTAGGAGCTTTGGCCATAGAGCAGAAAACATGCAGCAGAAAAACTGATTCTACGTTAAATAATCAGATTCAACAGCTTCACGTTTTATAAAAGCAACAGTTTCTAACTCGGCAACATGACAACACTTGTGTGTAAGACTCGACCCCCCCGCTCTACATTTCACGTGTGATTCCTCCTCCCTTGTGCTCTTCTGTTCTGCTCTCTACTGGAGTGCTGCTGAGGGGTATTTCTTCTTTCTCTTTTTTCTGGGGGGAAGGCTTGTTCGAGGCCTTTTTAGCCGCTCTTCAATGGCACAATGGTTTTCAGCGTATAGAGCAGATTCCTGCTTTATTGAACCTGTGTATAATGTCTGGTGAATGGAACACATTAACCGATTCACACTCACCTCTTTGCCCCTCCCCCTCCCCCCCTCCACGAATAGAAAAAGGAGAAAAGTGAAATAAGAAAGAGAAAAAGGAGAAACCTTCTCTCACACTGAGGCACAATGACTGCCTTTTCCACCGGTGTCATTTGTCAACCACTGCTTGCTTTACAGCCGACAAAAGACGAGGAGGCAGGAGTGTGTGTGTGTGTGTGTGTGGGGGGGGGGTGAACTGGGTCTTTTCCATAATCATAAGTGGGGCTGCATAATAATTTGTTTCTAATTGCAATGTGCATTAATGTTGGAGGTCTGTTTCAGTCAGTATGGTGATGATATTAGTCATCTGGGTCACATGTTAAGATACTGAAGTAGAAATGAACTCCTGTTTAGCTGTGAAGGGTTATTCAAGTAAAGGTTACAAATAAAAGATCAATAACTGACTAATGGAGAGCAGGTAACCAATATAAACTGATCTGTGTCTCCGTGTCCTCGATAGCCTGATGCTGGTCATGACGACACTAAATAAACATCAGTAATATGTTTACTGTCTGTAAACATTAAACCGACATAACAACACGTTCTGAGAAATATGTTGAACTCTGACATCTTTGATGATTAACTTAAAATGCTTCACATCCCTGAACTCTGTACGACTTTAGCTAAAAGATTATGAAAGTCAACAGAACATCGTCTCCTCTTACGTTTCTCTTGTACAAAGGAAGCATCTTAGATTTCATTTCTAGGAGACGACGTTGGACAGAACATCTGTATTTGTGTCTCTAAAAGCTCATTGTTGGTGATCTCTCTCTGTTCTAGCAGCCCAGATCATGAGCACAGACTGAAGGAGAGATGAACTATGTGGACGGCGGGATCACTAAAGCCTCTTTTAATGAGCAGCCGAGCGTCCACATGCATCACGTCACTGTTTCAACATGTGTGTTCACAGACCGAGATAAAACAGACGACAGGTCTGTGCTGCTAATATGTTTCCTCCTCTCATCCCACACACACACACAGCCCCCCACACACACACACACACACGCGCAGCCTTGGGCAAACAGGTTTGACCTCAGAGCTAACAGTAGGCCAACCTCCCGACGCCTCTCATTCCTCCACCTCAGAGGTTAAGAGGAGGCGGGGGCTCGTTCAAACAGAGTTCACATAATAGACTCTCTCTGGAGATGAAATGTTCATATTGGGAGTCTACACTTTGCGCACACACACACACACAGTTTCTGTTGCTTGCACACAGTGTGTTTGAGTAAGAGAAGTCATTTATTTTTAAAGCCGTGTTTCCACCAAGTTCCTGGTCATTTTTGTCCACTTTTAGGACACTTTCCAAGAGAATGAACAGGTTCCTTCAGCACATTGATTTTAAGACCATAGTGGAGGAAACATTACGACCATGAGAGACTTGACCTGTAGCTCAAAGACTTGGGACTTGACTTAGGCTACATCTACGGATAACTTCTGCTACGTTTCTGCAGTACACGATGCTTCATCTCTGATTCGAATGTCCGATCACGTGATCCTTTTCTGTAAGAAAACTAACGACCACCAGCGGTTACTTTCAACATGGATAACGAAGTACAAGCATCGCTGACCTTGTTGTCCATGCTAGCAGCTGTTGTGCAGTTATATTCTGCGTTTTATGAAGCTACTACTGCCAACATGAGCAGGAGGAGAGCTGTTATTGGAGTTATCAGCCCCGGTGGTATGGACGGAGATTATTTATGAAACGCTCATCTGGACTGAGAACGTTTTGATTTAAAAAAAAAGAAGAAGTGTAGCGGTGTGGACGTAGCCTCGGACTTGAGAGCATCTCTATTAGATGAAACACACGATTATGTTAAAAAAAAAAAAAAATCAAGCTTTTTACAAGAAGTCTATATGAAATGCAATTTCTGGAGTATTTTTCTGTTTGTCTAGCAGAACCAGCCAAGATGCGACAATCAAATACAATCCCTTCCCTTCTCCCCCCCCCACCCCCCCACCCCCCACTCCATCAAATTGTGTTTTTGCTCCAAATCAATAAACATTATCAGAGAGTGGCAGACTATGGGCTGGTGGAGGCAGCCTCTGTCTGTTAAAGCCCAGACCGCCACCGTCTCTATCGCAGCCCGGGTGAGAAAGGCCAGGGAGGGAGACGGAGAGAGAGACACAACATGAGGACGCAAGTAACGAGGAAGGAAAGTAAACGTACGAAGGAAGCAGAAGACAAACTGCATCTTTGATGCATGTACGGTCCAACGGGGAACGTTTCTCTCTCACACACGACAGTAGAAAACAATCAAAGCGAGCGGAGTGGAAAAGAAAAGAGCAGCGGTGAAGCATCAACGTGTTAAAACAAGAATCCCAACAGTGCACTCGACGTCAACAAGAAAAATGAAAAATAAATCTACGACTTCACACACTCCCTGACTCACTTCAGAGCCAGAAACCGCTGCTCTACGAGAAGCATTTGACTGAGCTCTAAATAAGATGAGTTTCAACCTGTCCCCACTTGGCTCGGGGCTGGAAAAGGAAAAATAAAGGCGGGGGGGGGAAGACACACACACACACACACACCATTTCTCAATTACCTTTCTCATTATTGTCACCCGTGTGTTCATTACTACTATTATCATCCTCCATTTTCTGACGCACACACCCCCTCCTCCCACTTTAGGCTGTCGTGTTGGATGAAGAGAAGAAGAAGAGCTTTTTTCTTCTTCTCTCTGCGAGGGCCAGAGCACTTCAGGTAATTAATAACGCAAGACAGGGGGGGGGGGGGTAGAGAAGAGGGTATGAGAGCGAATGTACTGCCTGAGTGTGTGTTTTTGCTGAGACGCCTGATTGGGGAGCTCACCTGCCGATACCCCCTAAAAGGTATTTTCATTAGCGGGCCTTTTATTTATTATTTTTTTTAACCATACACGCAGAGGAACAAAGCCTCTGTCTCCACTCCAACTGGACGGGGCCCTCCAGGAGGCCTGTAGCTGTGTGCGGGTAAGAGCGAGGAGGAAGAAGAGGCCATCCCACGTTCGTAATCTCATGACAAAAGGCAAAAAAGGGCATCATCCTATTAACAGCGTGATCTTCACCGGCTCGTGCTAGCTCCTTTTCCACAGGGGGCTCTCTTCTATTATTAGGTGAGTGGTGTGATAGGGAGCAGAGAGACCCCATGCCGGGGTCCTGCCTGGTACCTGGTTCTATTCTACAGAACGAGAGCCTTTGCTTGGACCGGTGGGGGCTGCTTTCTATCAACCGGACCAGTGGTGATGCTCTCTGTTTGAACTCGCATGACTCCTCAGCAGCACTACATCCATTAGCATGTCGGGGATCAGCCATTGAGGGAATGCTTGCTTTGAATATTGTGGAAAAAGCTGCAGCATCACCTGCAGGGATGCACCGCTCAGACTCATTCAGAACCGATCCAATGCTAGTCTGTAAGTAATACGCTGTATGTATTCACGGATTACGATACTAAACATTAAGTATACCACAGTAGACCTTCTACTGACTGTTTAAAACGTAATAAAGGTGATTTCCTCTTCTAGTTTCTGTGTGTGTGTGTGTGTGTGTATACAGGTTTTACCTTCAACAACACCCACTGCTCACACAGATACACTTTAATTAATAATTTACATAAAGGTTATAAGCTTCAGAGAGTCAAGTCTTTTTCAGGACATGTACGCCGTGTGACTGCGTATTACTGCAAAGAACACATTCACTCTCTCCTGCACTAAAGTCAGTTTAGCTAATTTAGTGCGATAGAGAGAAGTTTGAGGGACCTTTAAAAAGGGATGTCAAAGTAGAGATACTGAAGAGATGCACTCCTCACAACCTGCCACACACACACACACACACCTCTCATCATCATCATCGTCCTCCATTCTCCTCTGCAGCCCCATAAAGAGCCTGTGATGACCTGGGTGTGTAGCTTATTAACCTCCCCATCAGTTGTTATCAGCCAATGAATAGCCCCGTCATCTGCTCCGCCTCCTGAATCTAAGGGTGGAAAATGTTCTCCTCACATCAGGACTATAATTCAATCCACACACATCATTCAAGGTGCGTGCGCGCACACGCACACACACACACACACACACACACACACACACACACACACACACAC
>NW_022280033.1:519227-523046 GCF_004355925.1 Anarrhichthys ocellatus
AGAGGAGGACAGTAGAGAGAAAGTGTGTGTGAGGATGAGTGTGTGTGAGGAGGAGGAGGGGGAGGGGGGTAGAAGAGCTCAGTGATGGATTAATTTAAGACAAGACAGGAGAGACAGGAAGTCAGCTGACAAACAGGAAATCAAGAATGTAATGAGTAAAATAATATAATCTATTTCAACACAAAAGCTTCATAAAGTGACTGAGGGGAAAGAAAGCGACAAACCTCCTCCTCAAAGGGTCGGCGGATGTCGAGGTCCGTCGGTGAACCCCGGTCCTCCTCGGCCCTCCTCAGGTCCTCAGGGACAGACTTCTGCCTCTTCACCTCTGGTGGGACGGAGGAAGCCAAGTGAAGACAAGTCACAAGTTAAGTTTATGAAGCACATGAAGCCAGGTGGTTAACGGAGTCTGTGAGGTCATTATTGAGGCTAGTTAGCATTGCTGCTATCACTCTTTTGACTATTATTTGACAAGTGTGCAGGTCTTTCAGTGATGTTTTTCCATATTTCTCGCTTTCTTTGTTGATAGCCCGTGTTTTTCATTCACTGGTGATCCATTCAGCGCTTATGGACGGTTTGACTTGAAACTTCAGCCTATGAGTGACTTCTGTCTCAACAGGATGTGTACAAACATGTACCCACATTTATCTTGAGTAGACTCGAATACAGCACCGAAGTCTTCACAGGTCTGATTAAAAAGATCGACTAGACAGCTGATTGAGAGCGCTGCTCCTCGAGTCACTGAGACTCGGTCCAGTTCTGAGGACTTTACACCGGCTTCCTGTCCGTCCAAAGGTTGTTAATAAGCACTGAAAGGTTCTGATCTTCTGCTACATCATGAACCATCCACACCTCTCAGGTCGTCTTTTTGTCCCCAGATTTAAAAAGTAAACATGAAGAAGCAGCGTTTCTTTATCTGGAACAAACTCCCAGAAAACTGCAGCTCTGACTTCTCCTTCAGGACTTTGTGTTTGCTGCCACCTTTAATTAAATCAAACAATGATTACACGGCACCGTAGCTTTTATGGTTTTATTTTCTTATTCTATTTAAGCGCTTTGAATTACCTCATTTCTGAAATATGCTGCATGAATAAACTGGCCTTGCCTTAAGAACGGAGGAAGTTTTCACTCTTTTGTAAGTGTCACTTGATATCTTGGAGTGTAATTGTTGACTGAGAGTAAAGGAAGAGTTGGTGAACATCTGACCCTCAACGTGCCGGTTACCTGCTCTCAGGTGTGAATTAGATGTGTTGCTCTGTGCAAACACACCTCCCTGTGTAAACACTGTATGTATTAGTGTGCGTGTTGCATTGTTCCCTCACCTGGGCGGCTCTCCACATACTGGCTGAAGGACTTCAGCTGAGTTTTCCTGACTGCAGAGTCCTTGTTGAAGACCACGGGGCTGCGCAGCCTCTCCGTCGCTCTGCGCAGACGCTCGGCTCGCAGATCCTGAGCGTTGTTCTGTCGGGACACGGAGGAAATGTGACGCTTACTGTCGATGCTACATGTCAGAGCTCCTCACCCGACACGTACTTTGCAGTATAAGGAGTACTTAGTATTTAGGTTGCATCAGTGTTTCATGAATCCTAAAGTAATAATAAAGAAAATGTAAACATTGGTTAGTTCAGTGTGATCGTGAAGCCAGCTTCAATGTTGAATGTTGGATAAAAATGAAGAATAAATTGATTTGAGTTTGAAACGTAGCAGCAGTTCAGCTGAAAACACAGAAACAGGTGAAAGAGAAGCTCATGCTTCTCACTATGGTGTCAGTGAAACATGTTCTTTAGGTAAAGGGTTGTTGTTTAGTGAATCAGACACTGATGGGACCAAAAGTCAAATTGTATTTCAAAGGGAGTAAATGATCAAAAACAGGAATACTTGTAATCATATAGAAGTTGAGTCCACAGTATTTCTGGTGTTGCTTTAATACTTTTGAATGAATAAGAGGGTTGAGATAATTATTATAAAAGTACGAGAGGAAAAGGTTCTGCTGCTACAGATCAACATGTTGAACAAGAAGTGCACAAACAGAGATCCACTCCAAACGACGGCTGCAGTAGAAAGATTAACAGTAAACACACAAACGGAGGGAGTTGGTTAAACTTCCAATTACTCCTGATTTATAAAAAACAATGTCAACGATTCATCTATTATTCTGTCAGCCTCCACCAGCCACTTAGATCTGCTCTCAGGCTGTTATTAGGCAGCCGGTTCAGCATTTCACAGCAGCTCTGTGATTATTGGGACCACAACACACACACACACACACACACACACACACACACACACACGCCACCATCAGTGCACATGCAAACACACACTCACTCACAGGCCATGAGATGCTCTCTCTCGTTCTCTCCCTCACTCATGAGAGAGACAAAAAGCAGGCAATTAACTTGACTTTCAACAAAACCCAGAGCCAGAAAATATATTCAGATTATGCAAAATGCAAAAAAAAGGAAAGAAAACGCTATTGTTTTCAAAGTGAACATGTGTTAAAAAGCTACACGCTCGCTTCTTCCACTATCAAAAAAAACAAAACGGCGTGTGGAAATGCTTTATTACCAGGAGCCTCCAAATATGCCAAGCCGAGTGGAAAAGAAACCGACTCCAGGCTAAAAAGTGACGCCGCGGCGACGCTAATACGACGGCGAAACGTGTAATAAAGTCGACAATTAGGGAAACACGTTCCACTGCTTGAGACGGAGGGAGATAGTGGAGCAGGGCGGGCAGAGCGAGGAGAGCTAATAGAGACGGGGTGGGCGGGGAGCTGTTAGTAGCTTCAGATTATTGACTTTCAGAAAGAATGTCAGCAATTAGTCTGCTCCCACTTTGTTTGGTCTATTAGTCCGTCAGCTTTCCACCAGCCGCTTTAAAACATCACGGCAAGTCAAAAATCGAGGCAAATTTATTTATGAAAGGGGCTGGAGACAAAAAATTGCCCCAATTAAACATTTTAAAACATAAAGCCAGAGCTGGGATGCGTGCGAGCGTGTGCATGTGAGGGCAGCGACCAGGAGACCAGAGCAGAAGATTTAAATTACTGATTGCAGGAAAAGAGAGGAGGAGAAAAACGTGGGCACATAAAAGCTTTCTCTCAGAGTCGGAGGGCTTTTTACCAACTTCCTAAAAGCTCTCCATCTTTCAATGAAGTGACAATCACAAAAAGGTGTTGTTCAGGGCCAGAATGTAACGTTAAAGGCTGTTTCTAAAGAACATGAATATGCAAATATCACGTAATGAGATGTCTCTCAGAGTTTCTGTCTCTCTGAGAGCAAGAAAGAAATCTAACGTATTCTAACTCTATTCTAACTTATAATAACAATCTGAGCACTTTTAGTGGAGTTACATTAACGGTGCTTAGTTAAAAATAAAACCGATATGATTACATTGCACTTTAGCGTTCTCCCTCGATACTGGACCAATTAAAATTATTTTTTGTCCACATTAGACACAACAACATGGTAAGAAAGGTTGGAAAACTGCTGAGTCCGGACAAGTTCAGAGTTCACTGTCGAGATCCCAAATATCAAACATCGGGCAGAACGAGACACCGAAAAAACTGTGGGGTGAGGTGTTCTGGATAGGTGTCAATCAAAAGGTGATGCTTCTTCTGTGAGGGTCTCACACACACACACACACACACACACACACACATACATTTGGCCATAAAGGACTAAGCCTTTTAGGCTTTGAACACAAGAGGGTGTTTATGTGAATCGATGATCAAAGACACCCTGTGTCGCCATAAGCACAGAGGGTTTCACTTGTACTGACACACACACACACACACACACACACACACACACACACACACACACA
>NW_022280033.1:523056-523748 GCF_004355925.1 Anarrhichthys ocellatus
ACACACACACACACACACACACACACACACACACACACACACACACATACACGCACCTTATACCACTTGACATTTAAAATCAATTAAACAGATGTTAAGACTGGTCGACTACTTGCTGTTGACTCAATATTAACATCAGAAGACAGACACACGTGTGTGAAAAGGTCGTAGTCAATAGAAGAGGACTGCTACGTGTTATGTAGAGCATTATGATGTCGTGGCTTTAGACAGACTCACACGGACACGAGAGGATAAGTGACGGTCTCACATGAAGCGGTCCGACTGACTGATGTGTACACAGGGTCAGCCGACCGACAACCGGGGTCAATCAGACCTGATTGATTGGACTGACCCTTTGATGGTGTGAAGAGGAGGAGGAGGGAGGGATAAAAGGAAAAGAGAGGTGGGGAGACAGACAGAAAATAAAGACACCCAGTGGGTGTTAGTGAGGGGTGAGTATGTGCGTACCTCCAGTCCTTCTGCAGGGCTGACTGGGGAGCTGGAGGAGGCGGTGGGTGTGGAGGAGGAGGACGAGGAGGAGGTGGAGGACGGGGACATTGGGGAGGCGACTCCTCTCGGGCTGAGCTCCACCAGCTTCTTCAGCTTCAGATCCACATGCTTACTGTTCGTACCTGGGGAGGGAGTGAGAGAGAGAGAGAGAGAGAGAGAGAGAGAGAGAGAGAGAGAGAGAG
>NW_022280033.1:523758-534858 GCF_004355925.1 Anarrhichthys ocellatus
GAGAGAGAGAGAGAGAGAGAGAGAGAGAGAGAGAGAGAGAGAGAGAGCGAGAGAGAGAGAGAGAGAGAGAGAGAGACACAGACAGACAGACAGACAGACAGACAGACAGACAGACAGACAGAGACAGCTTTGCACAAAATCTGAATTTTGTTGTTTATAGTTTAAAAACTAAAGACGCTCCAAAATACAGATATCTGATGATAAACTTTTAGGAGCCATAATATTTTCACATTAATGCTGAAATAATATTCTCCTTTAAAGCACCTTTCACATTCATTTTCATCACAACTATAGACTGACATCTCCCTCCTCTCATCCCTAACTCCTCCCTCCCTTCACCACCATCCATCCCTAATTTGTTTGCTCTATTCTTTCCTTCTCCCTGAGTCTCCCTCTCAGCTTCTCTCTCCCTCCCCATCTCTCTTCCTCTCTCTCCCAGTAGCGGCATACAGCTTTATTTTCCAGGGAATGGTAACCACAGCTCCCCTGCCAGGCCAGACCACTGCACTAAAGAAGATGAAAGAACAGGAGGGCAACCGTTTCATGTGTCACCTCCCTCCGTGTCACACACACACACACACACACACACACACACACACACACACACACACACACGAGGATTTACAGGAGGAGGCGGGTGAAAACAAACCGAGCATTTGCAGGATGAAGCTCCTTTAGTGTTATAATCACCACCATCCATTTATTTCAAGACTACATAAAAAATTACCACCAACAAAGAAGAAAAAAGAGAAACGCACAAACGATGCCAACCCCCCCCCTCAAACCAATAGTGCACTACAAAGCTGGAGGAAGCATGTGTCTGTTTTCATGTTTGTTTCTTCTCGTCCTTCACTTTCCTCTCACCTATCTCACATCGGCAGTAACACTGAGGAAAGCTAAGAAACACAAAACTAAGTAATTAGTTTACCTCAGAAGATTGGAGCTAATGCTTTCCTGAAGATATCATTTCTATTTTTTGTTTATTAATTACTACTTAAAAAAAGTTTCCAATAAAACGAAAAAGGGAATAAAACACAGACGACGACGACGACAACATGGCAGCACTGTTACTGCAAGTTATTCCTCCTGCGTGAGTACGGAGCACACAGGCTGCAAATAGAGGATCAGTCAGAAGATGCACTGAAAGAGAGACGGCATGTACTTAAGTGACGAAAGTGAGTGAGTGAGTGAGTGAACCTGTTTACCTTACACGAGTAGAGCTCAGTTTATAGTCGGTGTAAAGAAGCCGGCGCGACAGAAAATGAGGTAATTGCAGCCGGCGTGTGAGGAGCGAGGCTCGGTCGTGCATCTCCAAATGTTTCTAACTTGTGATCAGAGAGAAAAGTTCACTGATAAGAACACTATTCTAACACTATTCTTGTATAGTATTCACTATACAAGTCTGAGGGATTATACAAAGAAGGTCAATTCCCTTTTAAATGCCTTAGAGGTCTTACAAATCTTCATTTGAGTATTTTGCAGCTAAATCAAATAGTTTACAGGATAGTAAACCTTTGTTTCTTTATAATACCTTAAATACTTGACTTGTTTCTTTACAGGGTTTGTAGAAAGGCAGTAAAGTATAACATGAATATGAGTTTACAGGTAATTACAATCCCTGCTCGGCATAGTGGAGGTTAGTTTATGGCGTTTTACCGCTTACACTCTTCCAGCTTCGTCACACTTTTTGTTTGTACACCCTCTGGCGTTTCGGAGAATAATGCAACGACCAGCGCGTTGAGCACAAACAGCTTTGTGAATGTTCGGAGCTTGAACGCTTGCATTGCATTGAGGAAGTGTGCTCTCTGGATAAGGTGGAGGTGTATGAGAGAACCGACCTCTGGATACGTAGGAAACACACGAAGGAAAGGAAGGTAGATGAGTTAGTTAGAGAGCCATGACAGTGAACCATGCAGCACCACACAGCCAGTGATTTTACCCAGAGAAGTTAGCTCAGAGGTGGGGTTAGTAAGCTCCAGGGGTAGGTGGTAGCTGGAGGTGGCTGGAAGAGAGGCCTCCACCGGCGGTGGGTTAGTAACCAGCGCAGAAGCAGATGTGGCAGCAACAGTATCATCATCATCATCATCACCACCATGGAGCTGTTCATCCTCAGACCTCCCCTCTTCCTCATCCTCACCCCTTTCACCATCATCCTCATGATGAGCAGTCGAAACATCTGCGGTTGAGGAGGGGAGGAAATATGAAAAAAAAAAAGGAAGTGAGTCAAGCAGACAAGGAAGGAAAGAGTAGAAGTAAAAGAACGGGTGTTAAATGAGAGCAGAAAGAAAATCTGGGTTAGTTTGTGTTAACGGTAATCTGTGAGAGGAAGTGACCCGTAATCCTTAGAATAATAAGGACATATATATATATATATACACACACACACATATATAATATAATAATCCTTGTATGACACATATAATCCACCACAACATGTCCAGTTCACATCGCCCTAATATTTAGTGAGCTAATTAGAACTATGGTACTGAAGTGTGTCTGTGCAGGAGTGTCTACGTCTAACTAATACATCTAATATATAATCAAACTCATGGTATAAAAAAGGCAGCAGACTAAACTCGAGAAACAAGCAAATATCTGACACACAAAGTGAAAGCGAGACCCTCTGTTTAATTCCCCTCATTCAGAGATCTGTTGCTTTTTCTTGTTTCGGGATAAAAGAGGCCGAACAAAAAACAAACCAAAACACCACAAAAAACATGAAAGCACATATTCCATTAAGTCTCCTGAGGGGCTCGGTAGAAACAACAGCGTCTCCACATTAGGAACAAAACAAAACCCATGCTAGAAGAAACTCAAATGGAGACCTGAGCAGCTCTAGCTGCATGGATAACCCACCATGGATTAAAACAAAACAATCAGCAAACAGCGTCCGACATTGGGAGCTCCCTCCTCTGCTATTTACTACTTGGTGGGTAGAGAGGCCGAGAACAAAGAGAGAAAGCGATAGAGAGAGAGAGAGAGAAGGAGAGACAGAGAATCAAAATAACAGCATTTCCTGTTTTTTTTTCTAATTTGCTTGCTGCGATGCGAAGCGTGCTCGCAAGCGCCGTTCCTCCTGCGTGGCTGGTTGGGGCCTAATTAATGGGGAGGCCATGGTGATGGAGTTTGGAAAGTTTCACTTGGAGGGGGCAGCCCGAGCTGCATTAAAGGGCCGTGAATGGTGTTGAGGGGAGAGATGGAGGGAGAGAGAGAGAGAGAGAGTGTGGGGGCTAGGATTAGCCGTTCTGCTCGGCAGGCCTTGTGTATCACAGCCAACAGCTTTTCTCTCTCCTCCTCGTCTCTTGTTCCGTTCTTTTCCTCCAACTCCATTTTTAATGAGATCAACAATTAGTCCAATTCAGAAAAGCTGAAGGAGCAAATAAATCAAGTGCAGCCCTCCGTTCTGTCCCCGCTGCCGTTGGTTCTGTCGCTGATCTCACTCTTCTGGTTGTGTTGAAAAGTTTTAGATTTGTTCGCTCGTCTCAGGAACCCGCCGCGCTCCAACCCTGTCACCTGAGATTTATCAATTAGTTGATCGACAGAGGAATTATTTTGATGATCGATGAATCCTTTGAGTAACTTTTGAGCAAACATCCTCTGGTTCCAGTCTCTAAATCGTGAAGATTTTCTGCTTTTCTCTGTTTTTGTGTAAAGTGAGAAATTCAGGATTTTGGACTCTAACATCAGTCGTGTTTCTATTCAATTTGAAACTTTGGAAAAGTGACAAAAAAATAAGTGTGAATCAGCCGCGATTTCATCAACTTGTTAGGAGCAAATAGACTTTTGTCAGAAGTTGTTGCTGTAGGCTTCACATGTATGTAACCAGCCAGTAAACACAGCAGAAGAAGAAACAAAACAAGCGTCCTTTGTCTGCCTATTTAGGACGTAATATTTAGCTTTTCACATTTCCAGACCAAACCATTGATTGACAAAATCAGATTAATGGATGACAAAAACTATTGTTATGAGGTCGTTCATATCAAGAGCACTCTTCACTCCTCGATCACAGTTGCACTGCTCACACCCTTCATCACCTTCTACACTCATTTGCATGCAGCGCGGCCGATCTACCTGAGCTGAACAACCTTAAGACGGGTGTAATGTGGAGAAATCTGAAACAAATGAGAGTCCTAATAACGGTTATTATCATAATATCCCCAATTCCAAGGAAATGGAAAGCAGTGGGAAGCGCACGCGGCGGCCATCCCTGCAAGCCATTATTAGAAGTGTTTGGTATTTGGAGCATAATTTGGCCGCACAATGTGTTGTGTTGATTAACAATTACCGGGCGAACGAGAGGAGGGAGGAGTCGCCGGGTAAATTGCCGCTCTGAATACGAGGGTGCTGCATTTTTTAGACCCGCGGCCGTCGTCAAAATGGCCTTTTTTGTTTTTCTCTCAGAGGATTAGGCAGAACCCCTTTAGAGAGCATAATGGAAATGTGGGAGTCGTGTAGCATGCGTGGATGGAAAGGAGTGTGTGTGTGTGTGTCGACAGCATGCTGGTGTGACTTTTTCTTTTGTCCTTAATGAGTGTTCGTGAGATTTATGATTGTTAGCAAGTGTTTGTGTTAATATGAGGCCTCAAACTCAGGAAGTATATTCATGAGGATAAATAAAGTGTAAGAGTGTGTGTGTGTGTGTGTGTGTGTGCACTGACCTCCAGCAGGACTAGCTTTGCTGCCCTTGCCTCTCTCGGTGCTGCACGCGTCCAGGCTCATGTCTGACATCTTGACTCCGGATCGAGCCTCAGCGATCAGCTGCCTGGCTCTTTCTCTCAGCTGTCGTCGCCGCTCTGCGTCACGCTCCTACAGACACACACACAGACATAAAAAAAGAGAGTTACAGTTACTCTTGTTCAGGTACAGGTGAACGGCATCCAGAGAAGAAATCATGATGAAATAAATCCATATTCTGAGATGAAGTGTGAGATAAACCTCACAGTGGCTACTTGTCCATGCGAGCCTGAAGTGTTTTAAATAGTAAGATTTCAGCAAAGATGCACGTGTCTGTGTCGTGAGGATAAATGAGAGTTGGAGAATTCTGCACGAGTTGTTTGTAAGATTATGTTTTGATATACAAATCATTTTATTGGATTAAGTAATATCGTGCATCTGTCAATACAGAGTCTGATCTGATACTTACATTTACCTAAATATTTATCTGACACACTGAAATAACAGCTGTAGCCTCCTAAAGCCGGCCGACTTTATATTTCTAAACATATTTCATACAAATACTGATGGTCCTGATTCAAAGCTGTACATTTGATGAGCTTAAATTAATGATATCTTATATCTTAAGATATAGCTTTATATCATTCTATCAATGATAATACAGTTTCAATGTGATTATTCCATTATGACTACTTTATGAATGAACACTGTCGGTAGATAAGACACTTTACTTCATTTACACACATAATAAAATGTTCAACCACCACAACATACATAATAAGATGCTTTGCTATCAACATGGTTGAACACATCTTAGTGCATTATGTTGTTAGGAGTGTATAGACACACACACACACACACACACACACACACACACACACACACTAACATCATCTTGGCAGTAGACATACAGTATTGAGCCGTCACCATCACAGTAATGGCAGAAATGCCATTCCGATCCAATCTGATCCTACTGATAACACACACACACACACGCACACACGCACACACGCACACACGCACACACGCACACACGCACACACGCACACACACACACACACACACACACCTTGATGATGTCAACTGACAAACACTTAACTGGGAGCAAACCAAGCACTCACTCACATGCACAGGCCGCAAGAACAAACGGTAACCAGGTTGAAATTCACACATGTCCAAGGAAATTTTGATTATTTGATTTACAGCCAAATAAGGGACACAAAAAAGAGGTATGCTATGAGTGAGATTTAAGGCTTTGTGACGAAAACAACAGAAGTTAAGAGGCACACAAACTCCACCTTGCACTCGTAAACCTAAACACACACACACACACACACACACACACACACACACACACACACTCTAAAAACTCACCCCCCACCCTCCCTCCTCCCAAACATACACAACCACATATGACCCAGGGGAGAATGGAAGCTGCATTTCTCTGTCGCTGCTCTCCCTCCCTGTGGTTTCCTGTTAATCAGGCTTCTCCATATTGAGGCAGGTTTTAGGGCTGGCCCATTGAAGCCGCCCATTTATCCATTAACAAAACAAGCAGCGCCCGCTAATGAGCTACATCTCTCCATTTCCATGTCAATTGTTTGTTTGTAGCCATTGTTAGGCCGGGACAATGGGGCTGTATTGTAAATGACAGCAACCCTAATGCACTCTGTGTTTGTGTGTGTGTGTGTGTGTGAGAGCCCAAGGGGATGCCCACAGGGAGAAGGGAACACACCTTAGAGAGAGACTGATAAAGAGAGAGAGGGAGACAGAAAGAGAGATAAAGAGAGAGGAGAGGATCGAGTTGATACTGATTGTAGAAAAGTATTGAGTGTCAAAGCACAACAAAACTTCTTCCCCTGCAGTCACTCAGCACAAATCCAGGTAACAAAAAGGAGGGAATTATTATGTGAAAGTAAAATGTGAGTTGTTCTTTTCCTTAAACTTTCTTTGTTGGTTTAAGCATCACAACTAGATTACCTGCAGCATGCTTTATATCCACAAAGAGAGCTCCATGGCTCATTATTAGGTTTAGGGGACTGACAGATCAAATAAAACAATTACAGCCTGTTCACATTAACGATAACATCCAATAAAAAGGCCAGAATACAGGACCAGGTTTTATAATACTAGTACTACTAGAGCCGCCGTCTGCCTTCCAAACAACAACATGCTCGACTCTGCAGAGCCCTGAAGTCCTGGTGCTGAACAGTTTATTCAACATTCAACATGTTAATACTGAACAACAGACAGAGATTCCTCACTTTATAGTTCAATATCTTTGGTTTTAGCCAATAATAAAGTAAATTATCATCAGTGGAGCGGTTGGAATTAAGTATGTGTTGAAACAATAGAGGACCTAAGATTGACCCCTGTGGAACACCATAGGACAGGCACTCCTTGTTTTACTGTTTCTATGAACTACTTTCTATCAAATTGGTAGAGATTGGTAGAAACAAGCGGCTCAGAATGGTTTTCTTTAGCAGGATCTCAACTATCACATGTTTTAAAATTGAGAGGAAAGAGCCAGAGGACAGGAAGCAGTTCACGACAAGAAACATGCTACAAAGAACTCACTAAATACATCTTTGAAGAAAGTTGCATTTGTAGGTTCATGTTTCTAATGGCTGACCAGGGTGGGGTACTAATCACTGAGTCAGATGCCTCCAATAATACAGCTGGATTGTGGCAATTTGTCATGACATTACAAAATGAATTCAGTCTTTCCTTCTTCTTTATACTGCCTGTGTCGTTTTCTTCCATTATGTCTTTCCATCCTCACTTCCTTCTGTCTTACTGTGTTGTCTATGCAGGTGCCTCCCTGCTGTTATAAATGTAATATGATAACCAGTAATGTCACTGATTGCCTCCTGGCTATGGACTAGTTCCGATTTCCAATCTGGCCTTTACAGATATGGATACAACTACCAATTTAAGTGTGCCTGTGTGTGTATGCATGTTTATATAAACACACACACACACACACACACACACACACACACACACACACACGGCTCAGGCCCCAACATACTCCAAAAATATCCAACTGCATTATTGTTGTCGGCCATTTTGGGGACAGGAAATGGGAAATTGACTTTGCCTATCCAGAGGCTAGGATTAGCGCTGTATAGAAAAAATGCATGTGACTAGCGCCTAGCTCGGTCAGCTACAGAGCCGCTGATGAGAAAACATGAGAATGTGTTTGGAGGGAGAGACGGGGAGAGGAGACGAGAGGCCTTTGTTGTTGTGTAAAGAACAATGTTTGACATGATCTGGGATCAAATCTTCCCGTGGTTAATTATACTCGTGTGCTTTAAAACTGGAATATGTGTCCTTTGTAGATGTATCACAAAAGGCACAACAGATTCATCTGTAGGAACTGAAAAGGACAACTTGAGATGGAACAAATGTTTTGGTTTTCACCAAACAAAAGACAGCTAGCTGGACACAATGCAGAGTCAGCATCCCCAGGAGCTTTACTTCCATACATCAGTTCAGGGAGTTTAAAATTCCACCTCTTTGTCAAACCAACTGTTACCAACACTGACATCCCAACTACATCTCTTTGTTCTGCAGGAACACGATAGCTCAGAACTTTGTAGGTCCACCGGAGAGACTTGCTGACCAAGCGGTGATGAAATGCCATCTAGTGGGCGTCACACTAAAACATACGTGATAACCACGCTCACTATTTCCATTCTGGAAGGTGGCGTCGGATATTCTATGCAACAGGAATAATAAACACACAGCCCTTTTTATTTGGCAGCACAGGACGCTAACAACACAGTGGATGTAAAAGCCACAAACCCAGCCAGCCGCATCACTGCATGATCAAAGCCAGCAGCAGAGAAAGCGTGTCAGCTGGTGGTCAGTGGGCAGCGCTGCTTCAAGAATGGAGACTCAAGAGAGGGAAGAGACGTTCCCTTTTTAAATGGACACAGCGAGAACAATTGTGTTCTGTGTCTTCCATCGACTGCTGGGAACCTCCAGGGGGAAGAGAGGCTAAACGGTTGAGTGCGAATCTGAGACAGAGGGCTCCTCTGTGGGCACTGGCGTCGGGGTGAGGACCCCTTCTCCGCTCTGGAAGCTCTCTTTTCTGAGCAGGTTGTCGCCTTGGTTGCTCTTTTCTGGGCGAGGAGAGAAAAAAAATAAATAAAAAAAAAAAAGAGGGGAGGGAGGGCACGCACCACTGGTCATGTACAGAGACCTGGCGTGGGCAAAGCGTGATGCCACACACACACACACACACACACACACACACACTATCTAAAAGGGTTTGCCAACCTCCCAGATAGCCAGCCAGTCTGGCAGCCAGTCATGCAGTTCCAGACATTTGTCATGACAGGCTAATTCACAGTCAAGAGGTGCTTTAGGTCTCTATCTTGTCCAGGCACACACACACACACACACACACGCAACCAATCACATAGCTGTGTAATCACACACTCAAAAACATTGTTTCAAATGCCAGAATGATGATCCGGACACGCTGCAGGTAAAACTTCATTGAAAGCCGTCCATCCACAACAACAACAAACACACAGCAAACAGCTACACAACGTGCTTGATGTGTATTTGTGCATGAAGTAATAAATAATTATCTTCTTAACGTTCCCAACTAATCTAAAACACGAACACATGTAAACATATATTGGCTTTTCCTAAAACCATACCAACATATGTCTACCTTCTGACAATCGATACGAGAGAGAACTGAGCTAAAGATCCCAAACTAGCTTCCTGGTTAGCGTAGCCGTTAGCACAGAGACTTATCAATATATTTAGACATTCTTGACTAATTAAAGGTCTCTGTTGCTACAGTTGAGGGCTTCATATGGCTGGTTTTCATCACACTGCACTGATTATCAATTATTCAGGTGTTGAGGCCTCATAATTAATATTTATATCTTAAACAAGCCAACAGTTGAGTTGAACATTGTTTATGAAACATTATCCTTGTTGATGTAGTAATTATTGTAAAAAGGTCAAGAAAGATGATTGACGGTGGAAGAGATTAACAAACAGCAACATAATATTTGTGTCAGGAAGCAACGGGGCTTATGGGAAATGTGGTCTTCTGTTTGAAAAAAAAAACAAAACACTACAGAAGCTTCCTATTGGCTCAAATATTTGTGTATTGTAATTATACCACAAGGTGGTACATTTTAGAAACAGAGCGAGAGAGACAGAGGCCATGTCCACACTAGTCCGTTTTCATTTGGAAACGCATATGTTTTGCTACGTTTACACTGAGCGTCCACACTATGCCGGTGTTTTCGAGCACTGTAAACGGAGGAGTTTGAAAACGCTCCCGAGGATGGATAACTTTGAAAACTCCGGGGTTGCGTATTCGTGTGGACGGGCGAAAACGGATAAGTTTAGAAACGATGACGCCCACACCCGCGTTCACTACTTGATTGGTTCTCAGCAGTCATGACGTCTCCTTCCCTGAGTCTATCACGTGACCCTTACCCGGAAGCTCACAAACAACAACATTGATTACCAGGTTAATTTAACATGGACAACTGATTACAGGTGTTACTGACCTTGTTGTCTTTACTAGCAGCTGTTGTCCAGTGAAAGTCTGCATTATTACGGAGGAAGCAGCTGTTATTTGAGCGATTAGTGAGCGCCGTGACCAGCGGCGTTATCAGCCCTACGGAGCGGACGTCTGAAGTCACGGTTAGCGGCTTTGAGGAGGGTGATGGACACAAAGCGGAGGACTTTCCTGTCCTTATTAATGCTTATTTTGTTCTGCACATCTATTGTGAAGTCCGCAGAGAAAATGTAAAGGAACAAAAGCAGTAATTGCTCTCCAGTAGGACAGATAGTTAAGCCACTAGCAGAGCTACGAGTGAGAACAGACAACAACAAAACCGAGGGAACGAGTGAGCGACGTGTGTTAACCACATTTATGGACCCATAACCTAGTAAACCTTTATGTGTAAGTGTTGATTTTAAAGTGAATTTGATGTGTGTGAGAGAGAGATAGAACAGACCTGCAGCGCTGTAACTAAGTCTGAAAAATAAAACTTCTAAAACTTTCCACGAACTGCGTGTTTGAGTTCATAGAGGAAGATTTTAGAGAAGATCTTAAGTATCAAACACAACCTTTCATTATTAAAGACTACTTTATTACTCTGTCGTATTTTTTTTTAACTAAGCAACCAATCTACTTCCTATTGACATCGACACCCGCATGCCCAGTGTACGTGAAGAGTCACGTGATATTCGTTTTCAGGCGTGTTAGTCTGGAGATAAATTTGAAAACGGTGCCGAAACGCTGGAACGGAGATCGTTTTAGTTTTAAAACGGAGTAGTATGATGTAGCAACGGAGGGGGAGAGTGAGGGAGGGAGAGACAGAGAGAGAGACAGAAAGGGGTGAGAGAGACGGGGAGAGAGAGAGAGGGGGAGAGAGAGAGGGG
>NW_022280033.1:534958-535427 GCF_004355925.1 Anarrhichthys ocellatus
AGACAGAAAGGGGTGAGAGAGACAGGGAGAGAGAGAGACAGGGGGAGAGAGAGGGGGAGAGAGAGAGAAGGGGGAGAGACAGACAGACAGACAGAAAGGGGTGAGAGAGAGACAGAGGGGGAGAGAGAGACAGAGAGAGACAGAGACAGGGGGAGAGAGAGAGAGACAGAGACAGGGGGAGAGAAAGAGAGAGAGGCAGACAGAGAGAGAGAGAGGGGGAGAGAGAGAGAGAGAAAGGGAAAGAGAGAGAGAGAGAGGAGGGGGAGCTTATCGGCTGGCTCCAGACGGAGTGCACGGATCAATGGGCGTGCGAGGCCCACAGCGATCAATGCATTTGATAAAGAATTAAAGAAGAGCCACTGTACACGGCTATCAAAGAACCAGGACACGGCCTAATTATGATTCGACGGGTGCGTGCCCATGATAGGGGTCTGTGTGTGTGTGTGTGTGTGTGTGTGTGTGTGTGTGT
>NW_022280033.1:535437-536890 GCF_004355925.1 Anarrhichthys ocellatus
GTGTGTGTGTGTGTGACAAGGGTACACTTGTAATGTAGGACAGGTAGAACAGGTAGAGTGGAGCATCGAGACGACTAAACACAAAACACACAGAAAAAAGTCAGAGGAGCTCGTCACTCAGACAGATGGGAAGGTTTTGCCCTTTAAAAGAGAGACATGATAATTACTGGAGAGAGAGAGAGAGACGGAGAGAAAGAGAGTGAGAGACAGAAAGAGAGAGAGACGGAAAATATGAGCTGAACTTTGTGACGACGGGTGACAGAAAAAAACCCCACAGGTAACTTGTAACTGCACAACAGTCTTCACTCTGAAATAAGTTCAGAAGAAAGTGTGTAAACCTGCATTCTCTCTAGTGTCCACCAGGGGGCGACTCCTCTGGTTGTATAGAAGTCTATGAGAAAATGAATCTACTTCTCACTTGATTTATTACCTCAGTAAACATTGTAAACATGAGTTTATGGTCTCAATCTCTAGTTTCAAGTCTTCTTCAATACAGCATGATGTTCATTTAGTACATTATGGTCCATTTAGAGTCACACAGACCATAAAGCAAGGGATGCTTTAGGGCGGGGCTACACAGTGATTGACAGGTCTCTACCAGAGACGTATACGGCGTCACTACGTCACTCCTCGGTTGCAAAAAACAATAACATGACGACCGACAAAATGCAGAACTTGAGGCTTCCAGACAGCAGGATGACAGCTTATATAAAGTCTATGTTTGAACTTGGCCCCTTTTGTTTTCCAGGAAACTTCACCTTCATCTCATCTTCATCACAAACCTCAAGACCGCTCCTACTGACAGCATCCATTCAGACTGCATGGAGGTCCTTGAGGTCACAACTGTCCACGGGAGTTGGTTTTAAAATTATTTTAATGATGTTAACGTTTAAGTGACAGTTTTACAGCTGATATCTTGAACAGTAAAGAGATAGAAAATGAGCAAACAAGAGAAGCTAACCGTAATGTGCTTATTTCTTCAATATGCATTAAATAAAGTATTAAAGTGTCCCATTGATCTGTAACTTTCCCAATGTTCACATTTCTTCAGATGCAGTGGAAACACAGACATTTTGTTTCCGACCTTCTGAGTGACGTTTTGGGACTATTTGAGTCACACACTTCAATTTAAATTAGCTCTGGGATTGTTTTACAAATAAAACGAGACAGAAGGAGAGAGAGACCGGGGCTACAGCGAGGACGTGGACAACATTTGACACTTCTGCTTTGTCAAACGTGATCACGAGGCCTCTGATAAGTGGACAAAGAGAGCAGAGAGAAAGAGAGAGAGGTACATGTGTTCACAAGAGCTGTGTGTGTGTGTGTGTGTGTTACAACTTTCCTCTCTGATGGCTTGATCAGCTCTTGTGATGCAATTGCGAGAGCTGTCTTTCTCTTGCTCGTTAACACACACACACACACACACACACACACACACACACACACACACACA
>NW_022280033.1:536900-539092 GCF_004355925.1 Anarrhichthys ocellatus
ACACACACACACACACACACACACACACACACACACACACACACACACACACACACACACACACTCAATTTAGAGACTGCCTTTGATCTCCACTCCAGCCAATTCAGCCACGACACATACCCACACACTCACACACACACACACACACACACCAAAGAAACTGCCCACCAAACTATTTAGTTTCATTAGGCGCTGATTCTTCAAAAAGAAGAGAGAGAGCAGGAGAAAAGAGAAAGATGAGGAAGAGAAAAAAGGGAGAGCTGGGAGAAGAAAGGGACGGCAGCCACATTAAAATGAGACCTGCAGAAAAACTGTTACTGCAGAGAGAAAGTTGAAAAGGAGAGCGGACAGGAGGAGGAGGAGGAGGAGGACGAGAAAAGGACAAAGTGTGGACTAAATAGGAGGCCATATTTGCATCTTCAAAATAGACATGTTTGAAATGCTCCTTCACTGGTGCATTTCTCTAATATGAATTAAATCTTCTTCTTTTAATACAAACACAAAAAATCTACAATAAGAATATTTGTATTCTGTAAAGAAAGATGATCAAATGTGAAATTAATTAAATTCCAATAACAGACTTCATTTAAAGTACTCTTAATTTGTTTGTTTATTCTATTGTACATTTTCACATTTTTATTTCTTAAATGGCGTCTCGTACTATCGCACTGTGTTGATTTGTTTGCACCAATCAAGTCGAATTCCTCGTATGTGCAAACGTACCGTTTCTGATTCTGATGAGATGCATGTATTTTAGATTACCGGTAGGTGTTTTGGAGCAGGTACAGTCACAGCGTTCTTTATTTGTTGCCTTCTCAGTTGCAGCTTTTGGATTATGAAATATAGTTATAATAATGGGAACATGCCACTCTCACATGTATGTCAAACTCTCAACACTCACATTAAACTCCTGTTTCCTCTGTTGGGATAAGTTCACTTTCCCACTTGTGTTTGGGGCCAACAACGAGGTAACAAGTAGCCTGTTAACAGTGTGACATATATCTCTTATAATACACACAGAGTCACTCACAATAAAGACGCCACTAAAGGTGCTTCTCATTTTTGGGGAACCTTGCCGAGGTTCAGCAGAGGAGTGCTTTGTTTTGTGACTCGAATGAAAGAAAGTGAAACGAGGACACGAATGCAGTCAAGTCTGGATCAGAGCGACGGACAGCAGATGACAACACCCACAGGTCACAACAGCAGAGACCCAGGAGTCTCCTCCACTTCTAAAGAGGAGGAGAGAGAGAGGGGAGGGGGGGGGGGGGGGGGAGAGAAGGAGGCGGTCGGCAAAAATCAAACGAGACCCAATTATAGGAATCACAACGAGTCAGTGAGCAGAGGGAACTCTCCTACCTGGAAAACACCGAGGCATGTGCGTGCACACTCTCCGACGCGCACGCTCAAACCAATGTGCACAGGTGCTATATAACTGCACACACACATTTGTTTTTTTACACACACACACGTATACACACAAGGGAGCAACAACGCTTGCACACAAACACACACTTCTTCCCAAAACCTAGTGTGGATCCTGATAATTAGCCTGGCCAGGCCGGTGTGAAATTACTGTTCTCATCTGCTAATGGATGAGAAGACCTGAAGCGAATAGACACAGACACAGACACACACAGACACACACACACACACACACGCTTCTTCTTTTAAAATAATAACAGAGGGAAAGACTAAAAGAGCAAAAGAAAGACAAACAAAAATTGGGTTGTTTGCAATAAAGTCTGGATATTTACTGATTATTGACCCGTCTGGCTGCTGTGTGAGCATCTGCACTGTGACAACTCATATGTCGTGAAGGCCACCGATGAGGAAGAGGAGGAAGAGGAACTATTAGTAGCACTGCTCGTCCATTAAAAAGACCACAGAGAGAAGGACGGACAGCGAGACAAGATGGAGAGAACAGGACGAGAGAAACACACAGAAACACAAAGGACACGGAGGAAAAGAAAGAAAATATGGTTTGAAAAAAAAAGAGATGGAGACAAAAAGAGAAAGTGAGTGAGAAGACTGGGAGGGAGAGGAAGAGAGAAAACTGAACCTGTGACCTTAGATGAAAGAACCAGTCACTGTGGGCTACAATTAGGGATGGCAGGAGGGAGAGCATAGGTCAAGAGAACAGGGCTCCACACACACACACACACACACACACACACACACACACACACACACAC
>NW_022280033.1:539102-547940 GCF_004355925.1 Anarrhichthys ocellatus
CACACACACACACACACACACACACACACACACACACACACACACACTACAGTCATATTGCTGTCAGACTGTTTAGCTGTTCATGTGTTTTTATTCATGCATAATACATTGTAGAGACCTACAACTGTCACCAGTTGTTCTTTTAAATTGATCACATTTAACGATAGATCATCAATATTAAAATAAAGACTTGATGTTTTTCCTGTAAATGTAAAGATGTCACAGGAGATAACAGTAGAACAGTAGATCCTAACACTTCTCTGTAATCTGAATATATTCAACCTTTCTTTGATCGTTTTCAAAGTTGAAACACAACTGTTAAGTGTAATTATTTCCTCAGGTTTGGAAATGAAGAACTAGGATAAATCAGAGGTTTACATTACGAGATCAAAGCTATGGAGGAAGGTGTGAGGGGGCTGTTTGCACAGGTGCATGATGGGAGAGAGGGTTTATTGTCCACTTGGTGACAGAATTACTTCTTATAAAGAAACGTAGAAATAGAACAGGGGTAGAATGGACATCTAACTGTCTGACGTGGTGATCTTTCAATGTTTGTTCTGTCACATAAAAATGAAAACTTCTACATGTTTTAATAAGAGTTTAGTTAACAGATCTCAGACTAACCGATTTGTCATTTGTGCTTTAAATGCTACACAATGCAGCCCCTCCTCTCCCTTACGCCCAAATCATTCTGTTGGCCCCACATTAGCCACTTCCCTGGAAGAATGACGCCTGCTTTAATTGAATTAAATTATACCTTATGCATGCTAAACCGCAAAGCACCTACTTAGACGGATGGAGAGTTAAATGGGAAAGGCTAGGGCCTCTCCAGCTGATAACACGGATACACACACATACACACACACGCACACACACACACACACACACGCGCTAATCAAAACAAGACATCAAGTAATCTAATCTGAATCACTAACAATTATCAGCACATTGGCCTCAAGGCCAGTCGTATTCCTTTGATCAATGTTTTCTATTAAAAAAAGTGTAAACAATTCAATATCTTCCTCTCGCTCCCTTCCTTTATGTGTGTGTGTGTGTGTGTGTGTGTGGTGGTGGTGGTGGTGGGGGGGTTATTAACCAATTGTCCTTGGAAATGAGTAAGGAAATCAGGAGGAGAGAGGAGGGGGGGAGCGACGGGTTTGTCTGGATACTTTAAGGAGCTAATCTAAGTGAAGTCGGCCATCTTGCCGCACACCAAGGGACAGAAGAGGACCTTTCTTTTTTTTTTTTTTGTCGCCAAGGAAATATAACTGCAGCTTTGAAATACTCTTTTAATTTGCCTTCTTTCTCTGAAGACGTTTTAACGCCACCAGTCCTTCGAGGTTCCTCATTTATTTTCCTCGAAGATTATGTGGAAACGGTTATTCCCGCGGCCGGACACGCCGGACACCAACTCACACAAACAACACACTCATGTACACAAGCGCACACACACACACACACACATACACACACTGTAAAAAGCATCTAATTCAAGGGCATATATCTCTTTCAGGATTCAGGCAGCAGAATGCGGCTGCTGCCTTTCAGATATTTCATTACCAAAGAGTATTTATTTCATTTTCACCCTCAAATTCGTTGTCGTCACAATTCTCACAAGACCCCCGTCCCTTTCTCTGGAACATTCGGAAACGTCACCGAGGATTTGACAACAGTGCTTTCCCAGGGTAAGTCCTGGTCCATCTGTGTGTGCCCCCCCCCCCCCTTCCTACTCCCAGTATATTATGTTCAGTGGACCGTGCTCGGTTCAGAGCTGCAATTTCACTCATGTCTTCTCTAGTCTAGTTTGCTTCGGAACAGCAATTCCCGGGCACCCTTTTTTCTTACCGTGAATGTACTTTTGCTGACAGGTATGTGTGTGTGTGTGTGTTCAACATTTACTCAGCGTTCGGGGGAAATTGAGGGGACAGCAAATTTGGTTGGGATGTCGTAAAAAATTGTGCAGAGTCAAGACGACTAAAACTGAAAGAGAGAGAAATGTTTAAAGAGAGAAGAAGGGAGTCCATCCATAGTTCTTACTGACATGTTCAGGTTGTGACGTTCAGCACCCATAAGAGAGTCTGAGCAGGAAGTTAATAAGGAAAGAAACAGTCTCGACTCCTTCTAAAGTGTTCAACAAAGTGGACTGCCAAAGGATGAGACAGGGCTTTTCCAGCGCATTGCAAGTGTAGCGAGCAGCGAAAAGCGAGCCATGGAAGTGACAAGGAGGGTAGCTGAAGAGGCTGCTGGTCACTCTATTAGCTGCTGCTGCTGCTGCTGCACACTGAGGTGACGCTGCACGGCACCGCAGTGCACACGGAGCAAAGAGGCAGACAACTCAAACTCTGGACGGCCTTCACTTAAGCTTCCTTTATACTCGGAGTATGTACGGAGAACTTTTGGACACTTCCTGCAGCCATGTGATCTCAATCGCCTCCAAAACACAACAGCAGGTTTAACTAAAAATCAAATAGATTTATTATCCAAGTATCAGAGTAAGGATTGGCAACGGTTTTCAGTCTCACACACACACACACACACACACACACACACACACACACACACACACGACTTACATCACAGACGCCCGTGGCCCTGTTTGGTGCCGTGGCGGCTGAGTTGGGGACGCTCTTGTTGCCGGCCTTCATCGCAGCATCTCTGCGGGCCTGTTCCAGGAGGAGGCGGGCTCTCTCCTTCAGCTCCTCCTGACGAGACAGCACCTTCTGTGTGCAACAAAACACACAGAGCTCTTATAACACGGCGTTCTTTTGTGAGAAAAGAGTAATGGGAGACTCTAGCATATTATTTGACTCTTCAAATATGGGAATATGAGTATTTCTATTTCACCTTTACCCACCGGGGTCTTGTTTTTGTGCGATTAATTTGCACGTTAATGTATTTTTGTGCTGTTTTTGTCATGACTACTTTCACACAGAACATGAAATATTATGCGGCAAAAGAGCAACATACCTTAGTCACCAATCACAAGTTAAGTTGCACTTATATCTATGAAACGCTGAACGTAGTCCAAACCAAGACTTTTATTACTCCCAGATCCACTCCTGCTGTTCTTACCTTTCACAATAAAAGCCCTACACTTAATACACTGGCAGTGTTTTTAGCATTTTTGTGTCATTTATACGTCACTTAAAATGTGTACTCACCTTCTCAGCAGGGGGACTTGATACAGGGGCAGGTGTCGGCTCCTTTGAAAGACAAAATACCACATTAACTACAGGTGTGTGAGAAAAAATACCAAGTTACTGGTTCTATATTAATAATATATGTCTGGACTGGTTTCCATTCATCTATGATTCTTAAAAAAATGTACGAACTTGTGTAATTTAGTCAATAAGTGACATAAATGATCAATGTTTGACCTAGAGTAGCATGTTTTCTTATTTCCTGTTTGTACCGTGAGCAGGTGGGGGTAGAAAAGACAAGTGGACCTAAATGTAGGAGTCGGGTACACGTCCCCCATGATAAACAGGACTTTATGGGGCCAGCCTACAGCTCCTGACTGGGTCCAGTGGTGTGGAGAGCATGACGGCTTTGACAAGAAAGCAAAAACACACCTGGCTTAGAATTTTATCTGCCAGGTAATCCCGGCTGTATAATAACGGGGGAGCGAAGAGGGCGAGCGGAGCGTCTACATCTGGTTCAGACGGAGCAGCGTTAAAACACAGTGTTTATCCTTTCAACAAGTCAAATCTGGCCCGGGCGCAGGCGAGGAAGCATCCCGCTAACTTGATAACAGCGGATCAAAACAGGGTGTCATAACTGTCACAACCCCCCCGCCCCCCCCCCCCCCCCCCCCCCCGTGACCTTTCGACTTGTAAACAGGAAGCGGTAATCTGGGGTTAACCGACGCAGGCGGCAATGTATTCAACGTGTGTGTGTGTGTGTGTGTGTGTGACTGAGATGAGGTGTGCTCCACGCAAAGCGTCGCCACGCCTGAGCGGTCGCGGCACCAACTGCCATCAACTGAAGGGATGAGAAATATAATGAAAAATATAATGAAATGTCAAAAGCAGGGGGTTTCTCCTTCTGTAGTCGCCACGTGTTAAAGGGGCCCCGGCCTGCCACGCGTCTGGCTCTCGGCACAACGAGACAGGCGACGACAAACATCTAATGCAGAAACGGGAGAATTTTTTCGGTCATCTCTGCAACGGCATCGACGAGGTCGGGATTTTGAAGCTTAGCGAAAAGCGCCGGGGAGGAAATGAGTGTTCACCGATTCCCTCTGTCTTATGATGGATGCAGCAGTGGAAGTTTCAATCAAAAAAAAACAAAACATGAAGGATCCATTTAGAGGGCCGGTGCAGGTAGACGCCGTCAGAATGTTAATACCCGACTTAAGTAGCGAGATGTGAATTAGTGTACGTCACACAGAAGGATCCAGAGGTTGTTTGAGGTTCAGGACGTATAATTAGCTGTGAGATAGTTTAATCTATCGCTTACTGACCCTTGAAGGACGGGTGTAACTATATTCACAAATATTCCCGTTTCTACATCTTTGCTTCTCTTGTATTAAAACAGAGGGATTAATCAAACATAAGAAATAAGAAATAAAATGGAAAGCATGTAAAAAAAAAAAGTGATGTTAGCTCTTACAAAACCAAAGTACAAAGGGAAATAAACAAATACATTCTTTCTTCACTCTCCTCTTGTTGTATTTAAATGTTCAGTGAGTTCCTTCTCTGGGTGTTTACCTGTTTGGGAGGCGTGGCTGTGTGGTTGACTGGAGGGGAGCTGGTTTCTGAGGCGGGCTCAGACTCCGAGTGACGCAGGCTGGCCCTCTTCTTCTTGATGAGGTCTGCGTCCCTGTTGTAGGAGAAGCCCAGTTTCTGGTGGGGCGGTGAGGCCCCTCTCCTGGTGGGGGACCCCGGGTCTGTACTTCCCTCCCTTCGTTCCTCTCCCACCTCATCCTTCCGCTGCCTCTCCTTCTCCATCTCTCTCTCCACTCTCTGCGGCAGCTCGCTGAGGTCCAGAGTGTTGGCTTTGAGTAGATTCGCCCGGTCCTCGGAGCTCGACGTCGGCGTCTTGTGGGTCGAGTCCGTCGTCGTGGCGGGTAACGCCGTGCGTGGCGATGGGACAGGAGGGGAGGACTGCGAAGGCCCCGCCGCCGCCGAGCTGACCGCTCCCACTTCTCCGGCCTTCCGACCCGGCTCCGCCGCCTCGTCCTCGGCGGCTTCGGTGCCGTTAGATTCGGCGTTGACCCCGCCGGCGGATTCGTCGGCCTCAGAGTTCACCTGGCGGTGCTGCACGTCGTTGAGCTCGGCGTAGAACTTGTCCTGGCCGATGGAGGCGTTCGTGTCCGTTTCGAAGTCGCCCACCTTGTAGGTGCTGCGGCTGCTGTTGGCCTCGATCTGCACCACGTTGAGCTCCTCGCCGGAGAAGTGGGCCCGGATCTGGTACAGGTAGGTCATCACCGTCAGCTTGTCGGGAATAGCCAGCAGCACCATGTCCGACGGCTCCAGGAGACGGGAGATGCCGAGGCTCGCAAAGCCGTCATATGCCTGAAAAAAAAAGACAAACTTTCAATTACAGATTCAAACTGGTTTGAAAAATGGACGGAGTATGGTTTCTTTATTCAAACCTGGGTTGTATTTGGTGCATTGCATGCATGATCCATGTGTGCCTGTGTGTTTGTGAGTGAGAGACACCTTTGGCATGACTGCTGACAGGTCATGTCAGGGATGGTTGTCCCCGATAAGAGACACAGATACCCCAAGACAGAGCGCTTAATCCCAAAGTGTGTGTGTCCCCTTATCGCTTCCCTACATCAACCTGCCCACGCTCTCCGTCACGCGTGTAATTGGTCTGATTAGAGTCTGATGAGAAAATACAGGTTTGATTATCAAGCGACACACGAAAACCCCAATCCCCCATCACCAGATAGACTGAGACAGAGAGAGAGAGAGGATGAAAACCATTATCGCAGCCAATGACAGGTAAATAAATAGATTAACAGCGCGCACACACGCACACGCGCACACACACACACACACACACACACACAATCCATCTGTCCCAGGTATCACAGCTTGTATCTGGGCTGCTTGATAGTGTTGATCTAATTCAGACCTGTTGCGGCGCTCGTTTGTTTCACTGCCTCCGTAGATCTTCTCAGGTCTATCAGTCTCTCTTCCAAACCCTCCTCCGAGTGTCTTTAACCGTTATTTACCCCGGGGATCGTTTTGAAGAGCCTTGCTGACTCCTATTCAGCTCTTGTCCACATTTTCCTTCCTTTTATCTATCTAGAAAAATGGAGTCTATTGAGCGCGTATGATTTCTTTCATTAAGTCCCTGATTTGCTTTCATCCAGTAGATCTGTGAGCTTCTTCTACGACTACCGTCTCTAAGTGAGCAACTTCAACTCTTCTTCTACAACTTCTACAAAAGATATTGACTGTGTGCCCCATGTTCTTATTAGATTATCATTATTTTATAACACAATACATAAATATTAGTCACTTGAAGTGGCTTAATGTTGTTAATCTTGTTATCATACTGTATAGTCTTGTGACTGTGTTCTTATATAATTTGGCTGGTATTGCGATATTGATTTTACCAGATCAACCTCCTACGATTTGGATATTAGTCCATCAATTAAGCACGGAGCTATCAACAGGTGGTCCCACGTAGAACTATGAGGTGAACTTCTTGTGTCAAGTATAATTATATATTACATACGCGTTACTGATCACTACGGAGTGTTTATTATGTGGAAAGTGATTTTGGACACAGCTCAGAATGAAGTGAATCAGTATTCGTTTCTAACTGGTGACAAAAGAACAGAAGGAAAGAAAAGGAGAATAAAAAGATGGTTTAACGGAGAGAAGTTTCTCAATTTACAATCAATTATGACGTCTTTTGTTGGGGGGGTTTCACTCTCACCTCCTTTTGTACCCGTTCTATTGATGGAGAAGTAGGTGTTTGTGCTCGCAGAGACAAGGCAGGAAGAAAGAACTGACGGCGGGAGAAAAGAAAAGGGAGAACAGAGAGGAGTTTGCCTTTACAACGAGCCTGTTTAAAGTTCCTACCTCACTTCCTCCCCCCGGCAGAAAGGGAGATAAAAGAAAAGAGATAAAAGAAAGAGAAAGAATATGGGGGAATAAGAGGGCCTGATTGGGTTTCTAACACGTATTCAGGGGAGTAAAGTGTGCTCACATTGTTCAGTGGAGGCCGTGAAAGAGAGCGACAACTCTGCTGCTCAATAGGGAGGGAAGGAGGGAGAGGGGGAGGGGGGGAGAGAGAGAGAGAAAAGAGAGAGAGATAGGGAGAGAGAGAGAGAGAGAAAGAGAAAAGAGAGAGAGAGGGAGAGGGAGAGAGGGAGAGAGAAAAGAGAGAGAGAAAGAGAAAAGAGAGAGAGATAGGGAGAGAGAGAGAAAAGAGAGAGATAGGGAGAGAGAGAGAGAGAAAAGAGAGAGAGAAGAGAGAAAAGAGAAAGGGAGAGAGAAAAGAGAGATAGAAAAGAGAGAGAGAGAGAGAAAAGAGAGAGAGAGAAAAGAGAGGGAGAGAGAAGAGAGAGATAGAAAAGAGAGAGAGAAAAGAGAGAGAGAGGGAGAGAGAGAAAAGAGAGGGAGAGATAAGAGAGAGCGAGAGAACGTGAGAGCCGTACGAGGGAGGGAGGGAGGCTCTCGAGCTGGGTTTTGTTTCAGGGTCGATGTTGGTCTTGACATGCGCTTCAGTGTTTTTGACCTCAGTGTCACGATTTATTCTTTCTGCGTCTTCTGTTGCAGCTTGATGAGCTGATCACGTCACACAGACACCGATACTGAGAGAAGACCTGCTGTCTTTCAGGGATGTTTTTGTTTTTTTGGTGGTAGGAGACAGAACTGACTGCAGTTAAATCACAAGTAAATATTCTATGTTGTTGTTGTTATTGCAGCAGGCAGAACACAACGGGTATACAAGATTTTTAGAAGATCACAAAAATATTAAAAATGTACATTTTATGCCATCTAAAATAGTTGAAAACCAGGATATATGACGGCTGAGCCATAATTAGATATGATATTGTTTATGGCGTCTTATCATACTTTTTGTAAGGTTTTGCTTGCAGCCAATCACAGCAGGCGTTCTTTGATCAATGCGGCGTGTGATTGGTCCACTACCACAGCAGCTACAGCCCCATGCAGTGTGAGGTAACTACTGTAAACACCTGTTGCATCTGATAGAAAACAACTGAACATGATGGGGATCAAATGAATGTACTGGTATCAGTATCACTTTAAGGGTCACGTAGTCATGATGTATTATAATAAATGATCATTATTTATCTATATCAACCCTCTAAACTGCTTGATTGATCGTGTCTATTTTTTCAACACTGACTGATTAGAGCAATATGAATATCATGTATTCTGTTTTCTCACTTCTCGTCATCCGGCTGACAAGGCTTTTGGTTCGGACTAAATGTCACCGATGTCTTCGCCCGCTCCGCCATAGAGCACGCTGCCCCACCCCATCCCGCTCGCTCTCAGTGACTGACAGCTATCTATCGCTGTCAATCATCAACGCTGCCCCACCCCCTCCTCTCTCGGTTGTGCTCAGGGAGCTTTAGCCCGCTGCTTGGTGCTACGCTATCAGATGCCATGACAAATGACTTCTCCTTGGCCTCATTACACCACACACACACACACACACACACACACACACACACACACACACACACACACACACACACACACACACACACACACACACACACACTCCTCAAACAACCAGATGAACATGTGGACAAACACACACACACACACACTGATAATGGATAATTTCAAAGGTTGTAAGTGTTCTGAATATTCACTTCTCTCACGCGTACACACACACACACTC
>NW_022280033.1:548040-550521 GCF_004355925.1 Anarrhichthys ocellatus
CCCCCCCCCCCCCCCCCCCCATATTGATTGTCCTTATCTGTCATAATTCAGCACAGTCTGGGCTCATTGCAATCACTCCTCACAGATAGACTGTGAAAGGAGGAGGAGGGGGGGGGCACGTCTGTCAATTGGCCATGAAGAGCAAGAGATAGTTGTCATTTCCATTTCTATCCGATTCAATAAATTCTATACATTCTAATAACTCCTCATGAAGCATCTCTACGCAGCATCTTGACTGTGAAAGAAGTCTCTTTTCATCGGCCCTCGTTCACACATGGATGTCTTTCTCTCGCTCTGTGGGATCATCAACCTGCCACACTATGAGTGGTTTCTCTTTTACGAGCACCCTTTTCTTCTCTTGTTCCTACACCTCCAGGGTGCAGCGTGACGCCACTTTTACTCCTCTTTCATTTGCGTTGACAAATCACAGCCACCTACAACACAGGGTGTAATTCGTGCACAATTACTGCATGTGGCATGTTCTGGAAACGCACCAACAACATCCGCAGTGTCAAAGCCCAACAGACATCGCAGCTCACATGCAGAGACAATCAGTTTACATGCAGATTTATTTTATTTCTTTTGTCACTGTAGAAATGACAGAAAAGTGTCGCCGTCACAACCTGGGAGAACGCAACGCTCCTCAAGCCCAAAGAATCAGCCACCTCACTGGTTGCTGACTTCACGAACCTGCTGACTACGATACACACTCTGACTGTGAGCAAATTAAGGAAAAACAGTCGAAAAAGGGGAACCCTGATTGGCCGATACGCTTTATTCATTAAACATTCAAGTCAAATGTTTCTTCTCTTTAAGGTGATGGTTATGGTTTGTTTTTGGAATGCAATAAACATATTTAAGAGTGTGTAAATTAAGTAAAAAGACGCATTGATGAAATAAAACTTTTAGAGACATTTTCCAAATCGTTGGATAAAGGAAAAGAAAGAAATCTGCACAATTAAACTTGTGCACGTTTAACAGGGACACCACATTTACGAGCTCTGACTTTGTTTGGCATACTCCCAACGCTGCTACATGAGCACCGGAGGAAGCTGATATCTACCTCCGGTACGTCTCCCAGCCTGCTCGGCCAAACGTACACCAGCAGCTGGTGTAGATCTTTACGGAGTCGCTGCAGCTATTCACCAGCTATCGCCTTCTATACGGCATATTCCCATATTACTTATATCTGGCCAATTTCTTCAGGGCTACTTGAGCACCTGGAGGGTGAGGGGCAGTTAGCAGATATAGGATTGGGTCTCTCGCTCTCCCTCCACTGTGGTTATTGTCAACAGGGTAGCATTCATGCCTAACAGGGCCACCAGAGGTTATCGCAGAGCCAGAGTGTGTGTGAGGAGAGGAAATCAAGCTGCGGGGACCCGACGCATATCGTTCTGTGTAGGGCCTCGGGGGCCAAAGAGGGGACAGGGCGTCTGTGTGTGTGAGTGTGTAGTAAAGGTGTGCATTTGTGCGTTTCGGGAAAAAGTAAATGTGTTTGTGAAGAGCCAGAGGGACCGAGGAGGGGGGGGGGGGGGGGGGGGTCATGTGTGCAGATATGATGACATAGGGCGAATGTGTGAATGTGTGATTCACTTGAGCGTTAGGAGTGAGCGCATTTATGTTAGTTGGGAGAGGACATGGATTACAGTTTACACACACACAAACACAACTAATCAACACAAGATAAATATGCTATTATTATATACACATTGCATCTACACACACACACACAGCAGAGGTAGGTCAGTAAGCTCCCAACTGGCAGCGAGAGCTACAAGATTAGCATCTCACCTCTGCCAGGTGTCTACTGTCATTATAACGTTCCGTCTGCCGTCATGTGTGTTTCCACCCTCAAAAAAAACCACGACACACACACACACACACACACACACACACACACACACACACACACACTCCAGGGATTAATGGCAGATCTGTAAATAAAAGGGCCGAATGGAGATGTGGATGGGAGGGAGCTAAGTGGTGTGAAGGGCCCAGTGGTGGCTGCCTCTTACCTTTTTGTTGTTTTCTTTAATATCCTGAGGATTGAGCGACTTGTAGTCTCTGGAAAGAAACAGTGGGGAGGGTCGGCAGAGGAGGCAGGGAGGCGGAGAGAGAGACAGAGAGCGGGGGAAAGAGGTGCGTTTAAATATGCGTCACATGTAATGGCATTAGAACTGTAACATGCAATTTCATAGCAGTGCAATCAACAGAACTAATAGAGTGGAAAATATGTAAAAATAACACACCGGAGTGCAAAGGCAGGCGTGCACACACACACACACACACACACACACACACACACACACACAAAGTGCAGTTCTGATAAATTATCTTCATGTCTTCTCTCTTGATGGGGCTGCAGGTTTTTTCCATATGTAGTACTTTTGAGTGGTAAGTACACACATTAAATACTAAACATTTAAAGGAATCGCACACACACACACACACACACACACACACACACACACACACACACAC
>NW_022280033.1:550531-559389 GCF_004355925.1 Anarrhichthys ocellatus
CACACACACACACACACACACACACACACACACACACACACACACACACTGAATACTTCACAAAGAATTATAACCGCACACCCAGAAGAGATAAGTGGTGGCGTCAAACACGCAACAAATAAGTAAATGACAGATTGGATCGTGTGTGTTTAAGTGCGTACACATCTGTCTGAATCAAACACAACGACAGGGATGATGGATAAGAGGACACAGCATGACAGGTTAGTGAACAAATATGACCGATCAGACACCATTGCATTCACAATGAAGCATTATCAGGGAAATAAATATCATGCACAAGAGTGTTTAACCACAGGTGTGTAGGACTAGTTTGCACATGTGCAGTAGTGATCGGTCAGGATGTACAGCAGATGTTTTTGTTCCTGTGTAGCTTAAATGAGTTTATGACACTCACTGGTCCTAACCCCAGCCCCTCATGCTGTGTGAGTGTTTTCTTACATTGTGTCCGGTCTGAAGTGGTGCAGCAGGGCGCAGAAGGCCAGTCCGTTCCTCCAGGAGGTGGTGAAGTTGGTGATCTTTACCCCGCGGTAGTTCTTGGTGACCTCGCGGCACCAGACCAGCAGAGACTGGCTGGCGTTGGGCTTTCCTCCCAGAACCGGGCTCGGGACGGGGCTGGGCTGCAGGCGGAGGAGGGATGGGGGATATAGAGGGGGAAGAAGGTTTAGAATTGAATCTTATGGAATATTTCACCTTCACGGTCTGAGTTGCATCGATGCGACATGTTGATGTCCGATTGATAAATAAGAGCTGCTCTTTCGGGTCACACAAGGACAATAAACATGAATAATAATGTGCAATATAACACAAATGATAAATTACTTTAATGTGTTTTTCTATTGGTATTAGAGAAAAACACACCTGTTCTCCAAAACCCTTATTACTTTGCACAAAAGACTGTCCACATTGCCAACCTCCCCCTTTTTCCCCAACGTCTGAGCTCCTTGGATTATTTAATAAAATGTTTTACTTAACAAACCTCCACCCTTCCAATTAGCTAGCTATGCACGCGCACGCACACACGCACACACCCAGTAATGAAGGGTCCTGCACAAAGCAGCGTATGACCGTGGATAATGTAAACATCTTATTAATTAGCCCCGCCTTTGAAGTCTTATCTGGGTTCGAAAGCTTTTCGCCATTAGGAGCGTCTCCTCTCCCAGACTCCAAATCCCACAAATCCTCGGTGGCGTGGAGACACCGGTCCTCCCGACTGACGTCCAGCAGAACCAACGCTATTCTGATTATTCAGCCGGCTGTTCTCTAATCTGTGTCGTGGAGCGACAGATACGGGCTAATGCTCTCAGATCAGTTGGGAGAGAAATGGCAAAAAATAAAAAAGAATGTCACCGAGATGTGATTAAATTCATTAGAGGCCAGTGATCAACACAACACTGTGAAATACGTTCAAATATTTCTATTATATGCAAGACAACGACATCAACATGCGACTTAATTTGGATTGCATGACACAGTGCGTTTAAGGCTTTGATGTCGATAATATGATGTTTTAAATACACATTTAGGAAAATATACAGAGCGGTTTGGTTGAATTGCATTTAAGACACAATCCCTGAAGGATATTTAAGACGTTTTTAATGCTTTCTGTTAGGTGAATATGGCTGATTATGTACTTTCTTGAACAATATTAACTCAGATGACAACAGCCCGGTGACGTTTGATCTCAAAGCACCAGAAGTAAAACCTTGACCTTGACCTTTTAGCAGTGAGAAGTGAATGAAGAGCTGATATTGAGCACCATAACGAGTTAAACCCCGTCGTTAAAAGACACTGAAGGCCCGGAGAAAACACACAGCTCACTACGATGTGACTTCCTGAGTCTGTCATGGCCGACCAACCCCCTCTGTTGGCAGCTTCCTGCTACTGCAAGAACAGGAAAGAGAGAGAAGTGATGGGAGGAGAGACTTTGTCATCAGTGACGGTGTCTTGAAGCCTTTTGCAGAAGCTTATTCAGAGACGTAGGAAAGAAAAAAGTGACTGTTTGATTTAGGAAGTAAAAAGTTAAGGAATTGATTGGTTTGATGACATCACTACGAGAGAGAGATATATGCTTCAGCTTAATGCCACCACACTTAAACCTAATTTTAAGATTGTCTGAACTAAATATTTAACACCGACTCTGTGTGCTTTCAAGCCTCTGACAAGACATGTGGCTGTATTTGCTGTCGACAGATTTTTAAGACACTAAAAAAAAAAATTGGTTTGTAATGTAAACAGGCAAAAAAACACAAAAAAGAGTGAAGCAATGTGAGAGAAGTGTTTAAGGCACCTGGATGTCTCTTGCTCTTCTATTGTTACAGTTTAACCTGTGACCACGAAAAACCCGGAGCACTCTGAGATGCCACAAGGGCCAAATCAGATGAAAGAGACCCGGAGGCCATCTCTAATAGCAAACTCCTAACCTTTGTACCAGTGTGTGTGTGTGTGTGTGTGTGTGTGTGTGCGAGTGTGTGAGTCAGTCTCTGTACAGGGAGACGGTAGCGTGAGCCTGAGGGGCGGACACTTGACATTTCCGGCTCATCTGTTAAAAGTGGGCCTTAACCTTTTCCCCACAGCTTCTCCAGACACGTTTTAGGCGGCCTCGACAATGCCTGCATGCCACTCAGACAAACCCAAGATAGGAAGTCAGAAAGTCGATACCGATTATAACGCGGGCGCACTTACTGTACGGGGATGAGGAGAGGAATTGCTCATCAGTTAACGTTAATATACGAGCGACTAATCTCACGTAATATGTTCAGAATAAGAGATAATTTACGTCCACAAGAATGTCATCCTGTTGGTAAAGCAGAGGACAACTGGAGGAACAAGTTTAGTTCAGACTGCCAACGTTTGTGTGTGTGTGTCAGTAAAACTGTGTGTGTGTGTGTGTGTGTGTGTGTGTGTGTGTGTGTAGAGTTTCAGAGTGGAGTGGTCTTCCTCCAGGCCTTTCCCCCTTTCTGCTTTTTTCAAGTGACGGTTGAAAGTAGCCGTCTAATTTGAGCGCTCTAATTACCTGGGATTAGAGACCAGGTGCTATTAAAGCAATTAGACACACACACACTCCAGTGCCGGAGACCCTGCACCCAAGCCAGCGGAAAAACACACACACACACACACACACACACACACACACACACACACACACAGCCAGTGGAGGAAAAAACAACAGCACATTAGCCAGTGGGATACACAGACTTTTAAAAGGTACACTCTCTAATACACACGCACCTATCGACACAGAAAACAAACACACACACACACACACACACCACCGTGAGCACACACTGCTACGAGGAGGTGAAGTGTTATTTACTCAACTTTGGGCGCTTTTAAAACATTTGTTTAACCCGTGTGTCATCTCAAAGACGAGTCCTTCCTTCCGACCTGACAAACCGGTTTTATTAGAACGAGACTAGCAGTGACCTCGACGTTCATCACAACACAAACCGATGTCATTGTCCCCAATGCGACAGCTGTTCCATTACGCTCTTTTACAGATAAAAGGTTCAAATGTTGAACAAATACCGAATCTTCTTCAACAGGAACTGGCTGCAATTTCCTTCAGACACAAACACAGGAGGAGTGAAATGTTCATGAGGAACAGAAATGCACCCCGACTTATCAAACAGTTTGCTGTCTTGCCTGAAGGAAGGTGTGCACATGTGTGTGTGTGTCTTTTATCTGTCTGTGTGAATGTCACCAGGATGTGTGTGTGTGTGTGTGTGCAACACTGACACATCCATGTAGCCAGCTCGGCTCGAGGGTAGGATTAGCGGAGCGCATCGCCTCGGCCCACAAACATTCCATATTAAAAAATGAAAAGGCAACCTTCATTACTATCAGTGGCACATAACCTCCTCCTCTGCTGCTATTATACACAGCCCTAACAGCCTGGGCGGACAAATACAAGCCACTGACAAGAGATTCCATTATTCCTGATGCCTCGGTGTCAACAACATACATCCGACGGGGCAAAGAAAGAAAAAAAAAAAAATGGAAGGACGGAGGGGGGGAAGGAAAGGATGTGAAAGAGAGAAAGAAGGAGGGTTAAGCTCACTACAATGCCTGAATGACAAGATAGGAGGAAACCTGGGAATGGAAGCAGCCTGGTTCTGTTGTCAGGAGGGTTTCTGGTGTCAGCAATGTGGTTTTTTAGGAGGGTTGGGAATGAGATCTGGAATCATGGGATGAACCATGATATGGAAAATTTGAAAATTGTCAAAGGTCGAGCTTCGGTGTTGAGCAAGAGAACAATTCTGAAGCGAGGTTGGAGAATGTTCCCTTTAGATTTGGGGAGTTTGCCGATATCCACTGTTACTGTACGAGGGCAGAAGATATATAAAATACCTTTTAGAGCAACTCACTGTGAGTAAAAGTACCACATAACGGTAGATCTCTCTAGCAACATCACACATGGTGTAAAATCCTGCAGCATATGTGCATTACAGTACTAACTAAATACTAGATGCTTTATGACGTGAAACTTGTTCATTTAGATTCTCAATTACAAAATAAAGTGATTCATGGAATTAAATGAGTTCATGGCTTCCCCCTGTTAGTAGTTTAGAAGACTCATCGGTTGTTTTGGTCTTTTCTTAGTAAATTTGTCTTATTATTGGTGATTTTTTCATGCTGAAGAAACAAACATCTCTGGTAAACACAAGAGTGAAAGTGGTGCTTTTGTGTAAGTCTTTGTGGAGAATCTTTTTAAGATCTGAATCAAATAATCGATTAAGGGACAACATTGTATGAGTGTTAGTTGACTAAGAATGTCTTTGGTCAAGGACAACTGTAAATAACTTTTTATTAAATAAATTTTCTTCAATGCATATAACTCGTCAGTGCTGCCTCGTCTTTGTCTGCAGTAAGCGGAAGAGTTAACAGTTTTTTGACAGCGGTGAAAATGCTTTTAAAAAGCTAAATGCCAAAAAATATGGATTGAAGCAGAACATTTCATTAGATACAAATATGTTGGGAATTTGAATTATTATATCACATTCCATCACATTTTTTTCAACCATTTCTGACTTCTGGACTGAACGCTCTGCAGTGATTAGAAATGTTTGGACACAATCCTACGTCGTCACCACTGGACTCTACTTCTACAACGAGTATAACACTTTGAAACACTACGGAGCCCGTTTGTAGAAGGTACCAACAACGGTATCTTCACTTCCTGTCTCTCCTCTCAGTGAAACGTGAGAGCGGAGGACATTAATGATTTTAGCGATGCGTCGGCGCTCCACGTTCAAATGTTGATTTAGAATTTGTATGTCAATGTTATGAAACTACTCGGTACAGCACTACAATAACATATCAGACATAAATATTAATGTTTACCTAAAAGTTAAATATATACGGATACACCCTATTGTACTTTTGTATTATATACACCGGCTTTGTACAGTATACTGGTTTGTATGTGTGTATTTTTATGTATATGTGCAGATTGTTGCTGCTTCTTTGTTTTGTATGTAAAGCTTGTGAACTGGTTTTGTGTGAAATGCTGCGATACAAATAAATGAGAACCGACTTGTCAAATAGGCCTGAATCTAAGCTGCTGTATATACTTAATATACTGAAATATTAACATGTATAATACTGTACATGTCCACCTACGTCATGTATGTAAAGCAACATGTCGCATCAGTCAGACAATGTTAATCATGGAATATTTGCACTCTGTGGATAACTTAGAGAAACAGCTGTTCTTTGTTTATGTGTATGTTTGCATACTTTTTAGATCGACTCTTCTTTCACCGACTGCTATGTTCTGGCTTAATGTTTAAACTTACTCTTGTTCAGCTGTGTTGTTTTTATATTTTGTGTACGTGTGAGAGCAATAAAAAGTCAGATTCCTGGTTGGTGTACTCACACCTGGCCAATGAACAGACAAATGTAAACAAAAGTCACATCGCATTAAACACCACTAAGTGACTGAAGAGTGTGGAGGCCATTAAAAGGCTTTCAGACTCACGAAAAAGACACAAGTGAAACGCTTTAAGTGGCAGCTTTGTCTCTCCCTCTGGGGCAAAACGCTTCAATGGAAACTTAACTGGCCTCGACCCAATGACACAAACCCACGACTCTGTGTCCGCGTCTCTCCAATCTCACTTTCATGGCTTCAAAAGCAGTGTCACAGGGTGTCACATTTGAGGAGGTGTTGAATCTCATACTCTTTAAAACTTGTAATCCGCTCAAGGAGCCTACGGCAAAAAAAAAAAAAAGTCCATAGACACACACACACACACACACACACACACACACACACACACACACAAATAACACACACACACTTCAGTAGAAAGGCACACATACTGTACATGTACACACTAAATTGAAGCATACAGTAAAAAAAATGCCTCAAAAAAGACTAACACTGAGCTGTTATCCACACACACACACACACACACACACACACACACACACACACACACACACACACTTGAAGAACATTAATACCTGTTCACATTTAAGAGGATAAAGGTTGGTGCACTTAAGTGGCCTGTCCATCCTGCTACTGGAAGCTCTCGTCTGATTGGCTGGGCTCCAACTAACCAACACGCTCAATTACATCATTATTGCACCTTCAATCAAAACAAGCAATTTGTTTTAATCTGGGCTTTCTGCGTCTCGACCCCTTCGCATTAGAAGAAAACATAAGGAGAGAGAGAGACAGAGAGCGAGAGAGAGAGAGAGACAGAGAGCGAGAGAGAGAAGAATGATCACCTTGCCGTCGTCTTACCCATGAAATTATGCTTTGGATTTCAAACGTTGCCTGCATGAGAGCGGAGGGGAGGGAAGCAAAGTCCAATCAAAAGTTCAATTATGTTAATAGGGATGAGGAGTGGATGGAACAATAGGGAAAGAAGAAGGGGGGGGACAAAAGGCAGGAACAGGAGAGGAGAGCAAATGTAGCGTGAAAAATAATACACATTAACATACAAAGGATATATCGCATTACTGCTGTAATCACAGCGAGGAGGGGCTCCTTCCAAAGAGAGCCGTGAGAGAAAGTCTGTGTGAGTGTGTGTGTTCAGTTAAGTCAGGCATCATTTTATGTGTGTGAACAGGTGTGAGCGATAACTCTTTCCACCTGAGAGCTCACACGGAGGTTGAACATATAGAAAACTTGCTGCTTTTTGATCGAGGCACTCAGCGGCTCTGCCTCACGATAGTTTCCACAATTTATTAACAAATCTTTATGCCCCAAGTAGGAAAATATGCAAATAGAGTGATGGTGATGGTGATGGTGATGGCGGGGGTTGGGTTGCTAGTGATTCGCTCAGAAGCAGATATGCTTCCCATCTCGCAGTGAACCTGCAGGCCAAGACAGAGGCCCTCTCGGCAGTTGGCTACTGAGATGTAAAATGCAAAAATCAGGAAAAAGCGGTTTCCTTTTCCAGGACCATTTCGCTTCCAAAGGCCTATTCTGCTCCAAAGGCATAACCATGCAAAGCAGAACAGGAAAGGAGAGACGAGGCTTTGAAATTGAAATAAAACCCCCCAAAATATTAAATAACAGAGTTCGGAGGAGGCAGCAGACAAAGGAGCAACTGTGCCAGCGTGCAGTGTGCCCACCCGCCCGCCTTGCACGCCTGACGTGTAACACGGGGGGCATAATGCGGTGTAAGCGCTGGCTTTAGCTTGTCATGGAAGCGGCGGCAGCATTACCCACACTCACGCCTCTGCAAATTAGCTTTGGCTGGGCGTGGGACTGGGAAGACACGCAGGGTGGGTAGGTTTGGGATTGAGTGTGTGTGTGTGTGTGTGTGTGTTAGGCTCCAGTTAGGTACAAAACAGGACTACTGATGGTACCGACTGTACGTCCACCTCCATCTCTTCCTTCCTATTGGTTACATCTTTTTCAAAAAATTTAATTTCAACGGTTCAGAGTGAGAGTTCAAAGCCTGTTTTTATGGCTCCACCATCAGTCAGATGCTTCGTTGTGTCACACTTTTTCGTACATGAATTCATGACATGCAAGACGTTTTTATGTACTTTCTTGGTTCATAACCTGCAGCCAACAGGTGACTGTCAGGTCACCTGTTGTGGTCATCAGCTTAAATCCACACTGAATCTCATGCGACTTCAATGCAGCATATTTGTGCACGATTTAGTTTAGAATTAGAAACAGAAAGCAATAATAGAAGAAACATAATTTTGGGCTTTCTGCACAAAATATCTGTAAAGAAGTATCAATCGATAAATAACGAGAAACTGCAGTACAGACATGTTTGAGGCAGTTTAACAACACTGTGTGGTCGTTACTGGACTGAGAGTGAACTAGTGAATCTGTGGTATGTTGTGATGTCACATATTATTAAACAAGCCAATTACCTTCAAATCTTTAAAGGTTCCATATACAACATTCAGAGCACATGTGTCACCATGGAGCTGTGTGGGGGCAATAGATACGCTTTGAATTAAGCACCTTAAAGGTTCTTGTAAAACCCAGAGTCTTAAAGAATCCAGAACAAAAAAAAGAATCTAAAGGCCACTCATCTCTTCGCTCTTCCTCCACCTCCTCCTCCTCCTCCTCCTCCTCTTCCTCAGATAAATAATGAAGCTTTGAGAGAAGGAGGATGGGGGGGGGGGGGTGGCTCTTATAAATCTATAACGTATTAATCTCCTTTAACTGCCATCTTCAACAAACAAATTAGTGGTGCAATGGATTCAGAGATCAGCTGGGCCGATAACGCCGCCATTTATCAATTAATCTAAGCCTGGGCAGGGAAAACTCATTAAGGAGGCCACTTTAGGAATTATGCTCTGCAGGTAAAGAGGCTGACTGAGCCCGTGTGTGTGTGTGTGTGTGTGTGTGTGTGTGTGTGTGT
>NW_022280033.1:559399-559758 GCF_004355925.1 Anarrhichthys ocellatus
GTGTGTGTGTGTGTGTGTGTGTGTGTGTGTGTGTGTGTAAGGGGGTCTTGACACAGCAGTTGTGTAACCCCCCCCCCCCACTACAGACTGCCATTGTCCAGCGCAGCATGGGCTCCAAAGTGATGAGAGGGGTGATAGCACAGCCAATTAAAATGAACATAATTACAAAGTCACCCCTTTGACTCCTGATCAGAATACACATGCATCAACACACACACACACACACACACACTCTGAAGGAGGAAGGGTGTGGCGGAGGAGAATATGACAAGAGCATCCAGAGAGAGAGAGAGAGAGAGAGAGAGAGAGAGAGAGAGAGAGAGAGAGAGAGAGAGAGAGAGAGAGAGAGAGAGAGAGAG
>NW_022280033.1:559768-579190 GCF_004355925.1 Anarrhichthys ocellatus
GAGAGAGAGAGAGAGAGAGAGAGAGAGAGAGAGAGAGAGAGAGAGAGGAGGCATCAATAAAGAAAGTAAAGAGACAAAGAGGACGTGTGAGTAACTGTGAGGCAGCAGTTTGTGAGGTTTCACTGATAGCCAGCTCATCAACATATGTGATGGGTTTTCTAGTCATTTGCCTCAAACTATTTCTCCTTTTTTGACATGTGTTGTTAAGTATGCTAACATGCTAACGTTAGCTCGATCACTGAAGTATCTTTTACTTGCTGATGGTGAAAGATAGAAAGAAAAAGTTCACTAAAGACCAGATCAGTCACTCACGGTGAGTTAGTGTTGGGCCAACAGAACGGACAGACAAACATTCTGATGGTTTAGCTAAAAATGTAAACAGCTACTTTGGGCGAAATCAGGTGGAAACCTTTGGTTCTGAAAAGTGAAGTCAAAGCTGAAGTGCATAAACCTGCATTCTCTCTAATGTCCACCAGGGGGCGACTCCTCTGGTTGTATAGAAGTCTATGAGAAAATGACTCTACTTCTCTCTTGATTTATTACCTCAGTAAACATTGTAAACATGAGTTTATGGTCTCAATCTCTAGTTTCAAGTCTTCTTCAATACAGCATGATGTTCATTTAGTACATTATGGTCCATTTAGAGTCAAACAGACCATAAAGCAGGGGATGCTTTAGGTCAAAGTGTGCAAACCTGCTGTAAGTTCTGATAATGACCAAGACGAGACTTGCACGATCAAATCTCGTCCCGACGACAAGGTGCTCAATTAAAAGCCGAGGGAACGATCCCACTCGGCGATCAGCGAGTGAAGCACTGAAGATGCCACTTAGTATTTCCTATAGCACCAAAGAGTGCACACCTGCATACCATAACAGTCCAAAAGAGGGGGGTGCTGGAGGGCTTTATAAAGAGGCAATTAAAGCCTTATCATTCCTACACTCGCTCTCCTCTCCTCAAACACACACACACACACAATTTAAAAGACAAATCACTCAGACTAATTCATAAGGTACTTCTAAGGTCCTTTTTAAATTACGGAGAACGGTTGGTTTAATTCAATTAAAATGTAGCGGGGGGCCGCTTAAGGATGACGGGAGTAAGGTATGGAATGACTAAGTGAGCGCTGTTTTTTAAGACTGTGCGGGGGGTCTTAGACCTTCTCGAGGTCGAGTTTTCAAGTGCGGGGGACTTCTATCTCCTCACCCGAAGCCCCCTTGAAAACCCCCCCAAAACCCTGCATCCTTCTGGGGTTTAAGCCCACACACACCTGGAGGACATGGGGCAGATTAAAACCAGATTAAGATAAAGTTACCCCTTCTTCGGCCGCCATGTCATTCAAACCCCTGGCCTCTATGGCCATTGGATGGAAGGACACACAAAAAAAAAGTGGTTCATTTACACACACACACACACACACACACACACACACACACACACACACACACTTTCTGGTCATCCTCATAAGCCCTATTAGTCTGCTATAGAGCCTCTCATAGCAGACATCAATCACGGAGGGATTAGTCAATTCCCTCTAAATGAGTGGCGAGGGAAACCTCCCTTCAACTCTAAAGCAGGTCTCTCTCTCTCTCTCTCTCTCTCTCTTTCAGAGATTACACAGCGATTTTGTTTTCATTTTGTTCCATCTTCATCATTTTTTTCTGTTTGACTTGCTTTTCATTTCTCTCTCTCTTGCTCTGCGTCTCTCCTGCTCGCAGCTTGTGAGGTAATCCTTGGCAGATAAAACTAAGGAGGATTTACCAAAGGCAGATTACAAGCGGCGCTTTGCGGAAGGCCCTTTTACACCAGTCGGCGCGGGTATTGAGGAGAGTGAGCTCTTCGCAGTGCTTAACTTGTGAACTCGACATGCACCCAACAGAGGAAGAGGTGGAAAAATGATAGCCGCATTACAGTAACTGGATCAAAATATATCCCTCACAACAACACACACAAGATCGCACATTAGTACACACAACACGCATGCTGCTGCTGCTTTCACGGAAACCGTGTATAAAAATGAATTCCGAGAAGTAGCTGAATACATACAAGGTGTTTATTTATTCTGTTAAATTGAAACATATTGCTGTCTGCCATGTGAGACTTCAGGATCAACACTGGGTATCCAGTCACCATTCCTACGTCAGCTCTCTTTCAAACATGGCTGTAACTTTTCTTTTAGTGCACTCAAAGACTTCCATATCCTAAAACTGACCCAGAACTTTGACTTATCCAAACATCCCCTTAAACTTCAGTACTCAGTAATGTCTTAAACCTTTCTACCTAACCCGATGACAGCGATGCCCCGCAGCATGAAACGACGACAGGAAGCCCAAAGATGTCAGAAGAAACTGGGTCTCCTCTCTCCCACAAGATCCAATGACAGACCACTCAGAGACTGCAAATAAGAGTTGGGGAGGGGTCCACACAGGGGGGGACGACATTGAGAGGTACTGACTTGAGCCTCACTCCTCTCAAGGATTATTCTCCTAATATTACACAGCTTAGGGAATGTGGTCTAGCTTGGTTTCAGAAATGGACCACTATGACCTGTTAGCTAACGTTGAATCCAGGTTCTGTTGGAAATGGAAGAGACACAGATCACCTGTGGTCCTTTACTTTAACCCAGCAAATATACGTCAGCTATACAAATCACATTTTATATTTACATTTTTTTTTTTTTTTTTTAAAGAACCTTGATCGATGTTTTCCAGACATTCAATGTTTTTCCACTGAACTATGAAGAAAAAGCAAAGAAAATCAAGTAAATGTAGTAACTTGTATTTGATTTATGACAAATGTCACTCTTAAAGGTACAAATACAAGATTGGGTGCATTTCGATTGCCTCTCAAGGCTCAACATGGCAACGGCTGAGCCCGTGGCTCGTAGCCAACCGTGCTAACAGCAGAAACAATGGCAAAAGTACACCGTCGATGGAGACGTCGGTATCAGCGTCTATTATTTGAGGGCAGTGCAGAGCGGTAGCCGCGAGCTAACCAGCGGGGCAAACTCACATGCACTAATAGCATGTGTGGCCGGCCCGGCTATGTAAACGAAGCACAGAGAAGCTGAGATTACAACAAACAGAGGGAGAGGTAGACATTACTCCACTATATCTTTATAAAGATAATAGTCGTTTGCTGCTGTACTGATGCTCTGAATGTCGTTTACTGCTCTTTTAATACTGGCCCTGTTATACATTTAGACTTACTTAGCATTAAGCTTCATCATTCTTTTATAAAACACCATCACAGGCAACAAATAATGAGTCCATATTGTCAGAAATACAGGAGAACACTGTATTCTTTCTTTTAATCTCTCTTTGACGGTATGAGAAAGTTATCAGAGGAGATGGAATAACTTTGGACCGGATACAATGATAACAAGACGAGAGACCTTGGACCGGGACCAAAGATCAGAGGACCAGAGATGGACGTCCTCGTCTCTCGGGCTCCACCACCACCACTCTGTCCTCCAAAATAAAACACCCCTCAGTCGTCACGCCAACCGCAGCAACACTTCACCGTGCGTATGCCGGTCGTCTCTCCTGCCGCGAAACCCCGGTGAAAGCTAATTAAGAAATATCACAGCCTTCTGCGAACTCAATTAAATAATGTTAATTTATTCTAATTTCAATTTGGAGGTAGTGTGAACTGAAGGAGGGGCTGTGGAAACAAAGTCTGGGAGAGGAAGGAGAGCTCTGGCCTCTGCCCCCCCCCCCCCCCCCCGCCCCGGGACCCCCCCCAACCAAAAAAAAAAAAAAAAAAAAGCTGTATTTAATTTGAACCCTTTGATTAACATAAGTAATCACACAAGCCCTTCAACTGGAGGGGAGGAAGAGAAACACACCTCTAGTGTTCACTTACTCGTCTCTGGAAAGAACCAGCGTGTGAAAAGAAACGGGGAAACAGAGGGAAGAGTTTTAAAGAAGTTAGATTATGTTTATTTTACTTTGGAGGGATCAACAAAGGCTACAGTCGAGTAATAGTGGAAAAGAAAAGCTGTGTTTGATAAAGTAATCAACAGCACTAGGATCTATGTATTGTTAGAAGAGTGCCTCTCTCTTTGAGTAAATATTAACAGAGTATAGAACTTTTCAGATCAAACTTTTCTCCTCAGACATACGACCGGCTTCCAACTTTTCTTTATATGAAAATAAGGGAAAAAATAATTCATGAAGCGGAAACTTGATGAAAAACCCAAAGATCAGAGCATCTAAGTGTAGAGCGGTCTAAATATGGAATAGAGACAGAGAGCCGGGTGAAATCATCCCGAAGGGAAAAGAGATGGACTGAATCAGACCAGACAGAGCTCGCAACCCGCCCAACGGGAACTCCCTCTGTTCATTTACATTAATCCCACAAGACGGTCCCATCCCTCAAGCTCCTTCACAGACGCTAGACTTAAAACTTGACGCCTTTTGAGGATCTATATCTCCCAGAGAGGACGGTGGACGGGCACACTGGTGAGAGAGAGACACGAAGAGTCTAATGAGATAACTTGAGATCGTAACAAAAACAAACATGTGACATGCTGTATTCAAAGATGAAAGGGATAATAGATGAGGAAAGCTGCTGGTGAGTCGAGGTGAAGACATGTATTGACTTCTCACCAGAGAGTGACCCAGAGGGAGACACTTAACCTCCATTTCCTTCTGGTCCAACTGCTGACCAGTCAACTGTGAGAAGCTGCAGTTGTTTGTCTGGTGTTTTAAATGATTGTTAGGTAGAAAGAGAGCCGACACTCATTCAAAGCCAGACAATAACTACGTTTACATCTCTTTTAGGTGGATACTTAAAATGAATATTACAGTAATATTCCTGTTTACATGCACACAGCCTCCTTCTTTCATTCTTTAAATGACCTTCTCGAAAAGAAAAATGGTGTAGTGATATTTGCGCAGATCCCAAAAACCTTTCATATGTCAAAGTCTTTCATAAAGTTTAAAAGCAGGTTTGTTTCTCCCTCCAAACAGAACTGTGGCCCTTATATTTAGGACACACATGACTGCAAACTGTCGGCTTGTTGGTTCATTGCAACAAACAGAGCTGAGTCTAAACAGGTGAGAGGCCGCGCGTGTTAACTGGCCTAAAAAGGTCCAGATTGAGACGCATATTTCAGAATACATGTCGAAAGAATGCTCCTAAAACCCGATTAATAAATGGCATATGACCCATAGTCATCGACTATGTCTACATGCACAACATTTTCAGTTTTTGACCTTTTTCAAATATATATATTGAAAATTACTATTACTAATATTCCTGTTTATATGCAGCCGTGCATACTCCAATACTCTGATAAATGTAAAACGTCCCCATGACATACGTCCTACAGCTACATCATTTAAATAAAGTAACTTTCCCTCCTTCTCCAGCTGAAGTCATGTTGCTTCTGTGGTGGACCATCGTTTCTTCAAGCTTTTCTTTTTTACATTAATGCACGAAAAACTCCGACGCCATAAACATGCATGAGGCCGTGTGTTAATTGTAACAAACTGATGTTAAAAACCACAAAATGATCTCACGCTGAGAGACTAACTGATACTTGTTATTGTCAGAAGTAAAGCAAACAAGAGGAGAACCAAACAGAAGAGACAGGTACACAAGATTGCATTAATTGTAAGTGACGAAAACAAAATGCTTTTGAAGCCTCCATAGATTTACATCCGTAGCCCCTGCATGCTAAATGTAAATTAGCTAAGCATTGGTCCCAGTGGACCATCTGGAGATGAAACGCCCAACAACTGGGAACCCACATGTCTCAATAAACGCGTTCGAGCTGCTGCCGTCGTATCCCGTCCACAAATCTGCTGAACGTGTGTTCCGCTGAGCTTTGAGCTCTTGTCAGAGCTTAATGTAAATCCAATCCATACGTGTAATACCTGTGTACAGAGCGAGCGGGTGCACGCCATATGTCCTGTACATGTGCCGATTCTTCACAGGCTGGCACAGAAGTGGGTGGTTTTAATGCAATGACGAGGAGGATAAAAGTACACCCGAGACAAAGTTTAATTCCCACGTGAATTCGTACAAGACAAGGACAAGAGAGTTTAGTTTTACTGACACTATATAGTATAATACATAGGTATTATAGTGGCTCACATCATAATTCCTCCATGATCCACAGTCACTCCTCCTCTGAACCTCGCCTCTTATCTTGAGAGAAAACGATGCAGCCTTCAAGCTGCAGCTATTTTTCCTTCTATTCCCATCAGTCCACGATCACACGAACATTATTCCAGCACTTACACTCTTTAACTATTTGTTTTTGTGTAACTCCGGCGATCACGCAGTCAAAGCTCATGTTAGCATTTGCTCTGAATGAATGTAAATGGGATTCAAGAAATGCTAATCTGTTCTTGGTTTAGCAGAGACTTCTCAGATTCAACAGAACACATACGAGACGTTTCAAACCCTTCAGGGCAGGTTGTAAATGTATAACGGCTTTCAATATATCAATTCATATTTTCACATTCAGAGATTACACATAGTTGTCTGCACGTGTGTGTGTTTTTATCTCGGCCCTACATTGCAATTGGCCACATGAATAGTCGGGTCGAAATAAATATAAATGTAGAATATATAAACACCTTGAAACCTCTAATAAGAGAGAGGTGAGCTGTGTTTTGGGGGAAGGTTATAACACACTGAACTGAGCCTTAGGCACGCTAGAAAAACTATAAGAACAGATACAAACATGCATGCGAGCACAAGCTCACACACACATCTACACGCTGCACACGTTCGTAGTGCGGTGATGTGTTGGTTTCGTCTTGGCCTCTCATAGTGGGAATGTCTCCACTTAATCCTCTCTGACTTCATACATTCAAAGGTCATCTCTCAGCCTACACATGGCTGAGGCGTGTGCGTGTGTGTGTGTGTCATAGTGCGAATAAGAAAGAAAAACCTATTCACATTCGCTGTATATGTCAACAAACCCTGTAGGCCTCTCCTTGTTTACTGTGAACATCCTCTCTTCTTCTTCTACTATTCCCTGGCTCCCCCCCCACCCACTGTTCTCCTTTCCCCCCACCCTTCACTATCTCTCACCTATTCTCCTTCACTACACCCCCCCCTCCTCTTCAACCCTCACCCACAATTCATTCTTTGCATCCCTCCCTCCCTCCCTCCCTCCCTCCACCTCCGAGCTCCAGAGGCAGGGGCATCTCTTGGCGAAGTGTGGCCCACCACAGGCCACTGGCTCTGGGTAATTAAAGTGGTTTAGGCCCCCTCACTCATGGTCACAGGCAACTGCAGCTGGGTGATAAAGGCACTGTGCCATAATTACATGGACGGCCAGCATCACCGCCCAGCTACACTAAAACAGTCAGCTAGCCAGATGCATGGGGAGGAAGAACCTGTGTGTGTGTGTGTGTGTGTATAAGTAACTGTATAGAGTGTGTGTGTGTATGTGCACAGGGGGTCAACACCCCCTTGTGATCGCTCTGCTGTAGTTAAGCCCCCTGTGTTTAAGCCCCACATAGGCTCATTGAGCCTCTCTCTACACACACACACACACACACACACACATTTTTAACCCCCCCCCCCAGGCAATCATTCCCCACCAGTGGTCTGACTCCTGCCGTGAGTGTGTGTGACCATCAGCCATTTAATTAGACCCAGCCATGATTTACCTAATTTAAATAAATAAATAAACATACGAAAACACCCCAATAAACAAATACCTATATGCAAATGAGGAGCTGTGGAGTTTCGTGAGCATAAAGAATGGGGCAGGAGATGGGATTGTGCAGGCGGAAAAAAAGCTAATGTAAGGGCCACTGGATGTGGACACACACACACACACACACACACACACACACACACACACACACACACCAGAATGAAACTGAAATTTCAGGATTGTGTTTGTGTTAAAATGTCGGTTCCCATCTAAATAATATTTTACATTTATTGTATTTGATGAACATTACTGAGGGGTCAATGGAATCAGATTTAAACATCCTAAATCTTTCTTTGGAGGACTATGCGACAGTGAATTCTCCAAGAAGCAGTGTTACACTGTGGATTTCTTTAAACCAATTTTCTGATCCACATTTCTGAATCATAATAAAGTTCATTAATAAGTTATTGTATGACTGATCGTGTTCATTTACCATTTGTTTTAATGGGAGGTTGTTTTCAATACTTGCTCAGGGAAAACAAGTTACATTCCTCCAACATCCCAACGCATCGAGACACAGACGTATCATTCATGATATTTCACAAAAAGTTAATCCTCGTTTTTGTCCAGCAACACTTGTCAATTAATGCTCGTTACATACATAAAGTCTTTTCAAAATAAACTTGACAGGAAACAACTTGGTTATGTTTAGGAGGAGATCGTGGTTTGGGTTGAAATATCTACAGAGGTGGCTTTAAGTCCGAAACTTACACAACGAATAAATTAACGCTGACTTCTGGTTTCACACGGGAGATAAACAGCTTCTGGGTAAACTACCGGTGTTTTCAGACCCATCAGTTTAGTTTTGTTTGTGGGTAATATAAGAACCATCGTGCACTACTTTTCATGGCTATAGCTACAAACAGTGTGTGAAAACACACTGCTGAAACTGCTAGCCTGTATTTTATTTAAACATTAATCACATTTGTTGTTTTGTTGCCTGTGTGCCTGTCGTTGGGATAAATTAAAGTTTAATTCGGTTCAAGTGAAGCCTGTTTACCTTCGGGGACGAGGAGGCCAGCTCTCTCCCCATCACCGCTGCGACCGGGCCAGGCCCGACTGGCTGAACTCTCTCCCTGTCTGGGCCAGAGCCGGGTTTGGGAGCAGGAGGACTGGGGCCGAGGCCGGGGCTGGAACTCGGGGGCGGGGGGGCCCTCCTCTTCTGGCCGCCGCCCAAATCCGGGGAGGGGCCGCCAGCAGGGCTCGATGTCCTTGGCTCGTAGAACGGGTTGGATCTGAGGAAGCAGGCGAAAAAAGCCGCCATGTTACTTTTCAATTGAAGTTCTAGTGATGTGCACAGATGGAGGAGTGTGAATTCATTAAGATTTATGTGACTTGTTGCCTCAAAGACCAACAGTGTTTGTAAACAAGTCACCAAAACTGTGTGCAAAAAATAAACACGGCTGATTCGTGCAAAACGAAACAGAACGTTTTTACATGAGCTATAGATATTATAGTAATGTGATGAAGGGACATTATATATAAGACGAGAGCACACCAGACACTTTAGAGATGAGCGAACTTAAAAACATGTAGCAGTAATTAGCGGCACCATTGGGACCCCATTGTTTGGTTAAACATGAGGAAATTGCAACATGGAAACGGGAGTTTGGCTCAATACAATGAAGAGCACACACGGAGTGGGAAGGTAATAGAAGATGCAGGTGCACCGAGGTCAGGTCTGCGTGACCTCATATCCTTACTGCCCAAGGTGGACCACTGACAGACAGACGGGCAGGAGCACGCACGCGCACACACACACACACACACACACACACACACACACACACACACACACATACCAGAGTGTTATCAATATACAGGCATGCTTGTGGCACTGAAAGCAGGGGCACGGCCTTGAGACATTCACTCAACATGCAACAAGCAATCCTCAACAAACAAGAGAATTGGATGGAGAGGGTGGGTGGGTGGGGGGAGGCTGATTGACTAGGTATCTGTCTGAAAGAGAAGGTTAGAGCCACTCAGTGTCTATCTAACCGCAGAGCGATACGGAGAGGGAAGAAAAGAAAAGCAGAGCAGGCCTTTAGAGCAGCTTTAACAGACCAGCACTGGCTAAAAGACATGTGAAAGGGCTCCAGTCAAAACAGCGCGCTGCCCTCTTGAACTCTCTATTCTGCGGAGGGACTGCTCCCGGTGTAAGAGATGGAGCAAAAGAAACATGCCAGTCAATAACCTGTCTCGTCTTTAGACTGAAGCGCTGTGGCCGTCCGCGTGACGGCTTCGCTCAACAGCCAAAAACCTACGAGTTCACATTTACAATGTAGGCCACTGGTCTGCAGGGAGATCCCCACAGATTAAGAATCCTGTTCCAGCTCTTAGGCTACATCCCATTAATCATTAGTTATTATAATCCAGGCGGTTCTTCAGAGTGAAGCCGATGGAGAAGTGTCTTAAAGCTGCATTCTCTCTAGTGTCCACCAGGGGGCGACTCCTCTGGTTGTATAGAAGTCTATGAGAAAATGACTCTACTTCTCTTTTGATTTATTACCTCAGTAAACATTGTAAACATGAGTTCATGGTCTCAATTTCTAGTTTCACTGTTAGTGTGAAACTAGACGCATTAGTGTGGACGTAGCGAGTTTTCATAATAACATTTAATGAGTGACTGAGGTAGCAAACGTCTGTTTTTTATTATTTCTCAAAGCTCAGTGTCACTGCCTGCTCTGCTATCACTGATCGATTGATTAATTGATTCTGGTTTACGGAGAGGAGATGCATATTGCAGATGTAAGAGGAGGGAGGTGAAATAAAAATGAGCAGAGTCTGGGGGAGGAAGTTAAGGAGGGAAAGTATGGGGGAGGGAGGGAAGGAGGGAGACAAGGTTAAAGAATGCAGAGAAACAACAGGGCCCTTGTTCCCGTTGAAAGAGCCGCTTCGTCACTCTGATTGGGGGGGGGGGGGGGGGGCTACAAGTACCCATTTATAAGGAGGGTTTCTTGCACGACTTGGCCTGCCAACAGTTACCAAGCTGGGAAGTCTGGATCCTTCCAGACGGCTTCTAGTATGGGAAACTCAACAGACAGAAGCTCTTTAAGCTCTCTACTCTGACACACACAAATGGTTAAATGTACTGTATACATAGAGAAAGAGGCTTCAGTGTGATTAATGCAAAAACGTGCACTGTGTACTCTCTCCTAAACGCACCATGTCCTGTGTCGGCTGATTAAATAGACTAGAATAAGGTGAAGAAATGGGACACAATGAAGACATAAGGTCTTACTCGTCAAGCTCCTCCTCCTCGTTGTGAGAGGTGTCGGCGTACAAGTACTTGCTCATGTCGACAGGCCGTACTCCTTTCCTCTGCCTGGGCTTGGGGGGTTCAGGGTCCGGCTGGAGGTCCGCGTCCCGGTCGGGCTCGTCGAAGGGGTTCCCCGGAGGGGGCGTCTCTGTCCCGGCTTCGTCCGGCTCATCGAACGGATTCGAGGTGTCGTGGTCGAAGAAGGAATCGTCGTCGACCTGATGCCTCGACACCGGCTGGGCGGGGGGCTCTGAAAACAACAACATGTCGTTTAAAAACAGTCAGAATGACTCAATATTACTTTCATTATTTAAGAGCTTTGGTAGTGAGTTGGGCAGCAGAGGTCCTGGTAACTAGCTAAGCTTTATGGACTTTCCTGCCTATTTGCCTTCTCACGACCATATAAAGAAATAGCTGAGCAACAAATCAACCGGTGGATTCCATCCGGATTGTTTTATTGTGCCAATTCAAGTATTTGCCTTCTATCAGATGTCTAACTCCATCTCTTTATTAATTCATGTTTGCAGTTTGTTTATCCATATGATGAGTTCACGAGGAAGACAATTAAGATACATCTATATGTTGGAGCTTGACTTTTAAAAATGATAGTTCCGTTAAGAGCCATCCACACCAGGAACGATAACTGTAATGATAACTAAAGATTAGAGTTTTAAGAATTGTTCTAACTGAAGTGGATGGCAGAGTCTGCACCCCAAATATAAAGACGATAGTGAAAGATAAAGTAATGATCACCTTCAGAGAACGATAGAAACACGTCCATCAGAATACAAAACTGTATTTGTTCCACACAGGAGGGTGGATAAGTATGGACGCTCACATCGTTATCGTTCTATTGTTCCATTGTTCTTGGTGTGGACGGCCCAGTACATTTGTCAGCTGGCCAAAAAGAACAACTTTGCTTAATTTAACAATTTTAAAAAAAAGTATTTTTTGAGAGCTCAGACCAACAGGAACCAACACACAGCTGCTACTGAATCAAAAAAGACCTAAAACAAAAGAAACCAGTTAATTTATGTTATGTTTCAATACTAATGTAATAAGATTTAGATGTCACACAAGAGATGTTATTAGAATATATATATATATATATATATATATATATATATATATATATATATTAAAAAATGATGCACGAGAAAGCAGAATCTTAGTCCCACAGACAATAAGGTTCAGATCAAAGCGAACAAACATCAAAGTGGGACCTGTGTGTGTGTGTGTGTGTGTGAGCATACCATTTAAAAAAACAAATAATCCGTAATACACCTGGCTACTCAGGTGGTCAGACATAAATATTGGTTTAGCTGTCTGACTGAAAGCATTGAGGCCTTCCTGCTATACATGACTACACACACACACACATTCAAGGTATGTGCACCTCCAAACCTACAGACACTGCCCAAAATAAACACGACTTCAGATCTAAACCCACCCAGCACAATGAAATCAGACTGGATCTCTTTTTGTTGAACGTACCGTCCTCGTCGGGATCACCAAACGGGTTGAGGTGGTCCGGATGGAGCTCGTCGTCGGGCTCGTCGAAGGGATTCGAGCACATGGCGGGAGGCGTTTCCTGATCCTCGTCTTCCAGGAAGTTCAGCTTGTTGATGAGCTCTGTTGCCACAAAGTCAAACAAAAAGTCAAACACACGAACCACAGAGTGACAAAAATAGCAGCTAGAGAAAATGAAATGAATACAAACATTCACAAACTCAAAGATAACAATATCTGCACTTTGGAGTGAACCATTCAGTCTTGTTAAAGAAATCCCTCTCGCTGGTGGAGCGCTGCCTAAACTTCTCTGTGCTCCTCAGCCCCCACTTCAATGCATGTACAGCAAGGGGCATTCTGGGAAAATCTGTGCGGTATGGAGGGTTACTGGGGGAGACGGTGGAGAGTTGCTATGGAGATCCCAGCTGGAGAAGGGCGGAGAAATGTCCAATTCATCTTCATCGCCCCTCGCATGGTGCCAGGGGGAGTGGGTCAAGTTTAAAAAAAGAGGGTAAATGTGTGTGAGGAGGCCAAGAAGAGCTGCTGAGCGCTACAGAATGTGAGGATCTGAGGAAGTGCTGCCTGTCTCTTGGTCTATATGCAGGGTGGTGAGCCGATAAGAGGTGCGGCACTTTCTCTCCGACAACATTCATGACCCATTTTAGGGGCCCCGTGGAAAGTGCACATCGGTGTGTATTTACATCTGAAGAAGTGGAGAAGAGTTAAGCTGAGAATCCAAGGACCCAGAGTGAGCTTTGTGTAAAGCTAGAGACGCACTGATCAATTAGACACCAATCAAAACCAGCCGGTTGTCCTCTGATCGGCCAATCCGTGTCATTTATCGGATTTGCCGGTCCGTGAAGGATAGAGGTGCAACGGATCCTAAAATGTTTTGGATCGTATAATGGGTTAGAGTCTTTCAAAACTAAAAAATGGAGCAGATATAACATTTAGAGACCCCCAATCACAATTTTTTTGCCGATACCAATTAATGATCATTGATGATCCATATTGGCCGATACAGATTCACGTTTGTTTTGTTTTGTTATAGCAGCTGGTCTACAAAGGCTCCAGAACATCTTTAGCAGTGCAGCCACTATTACTCTACTTGCTCTCCTTTGTTTGTTTTGAACTATCAGGGTTATGTCCTGATCGCATATTTTTACGAAATATCGTCCGGTAACGATCGCCAGTAAAACTTTATTTAACCCTATGATGATTAAACTGTGTAATTACTCTAAGGTTCACATGTGTGGCGTGAGGGGGATCCATACGGATCAACAACGGTCCGTTACACCTCCAGTGGAGGAACAACTTTAAAAAGATTTAGAACAACCAACTGTTTTATTACGAACATACAAATTAATTAAAATGTTCTATGTAAGACGGAAAGAATCGTCCATCCGTGCATCACAAGAAGTCGCTAAAGTAACTGGGTTTGTCCAAGTTTACAGATGTCATCGTCATTCCAGTGAATAGTGAACCCTGAACTCTGAATTTAGTGAGGAACTAGCCAGTGAAACCGTGTAGTAAGAAACTTATACTCTTGTCCTTTCACAGCACACAGTTTGAGATCCCTGATTCAACGTTTGTGCTCGACTAACCCGACCGACCCCATCTAACTTTAAAGCGTCTCACAAGCTCGAGGCCCAATGAAAATACCACAGATGCAATACACAGTTTAATTAAAAACAAAGGCACTTAATTCCAATTTGAAAACAATAACAAATATTTTTTGTCTTCCTGAAAAGATGTTTCTTTGGTGTAAGAATAGTTTTTGTTGGATACCATTTACCTCGACTGGTTCACTACCAATTGCAGTAAACAACACAGTAAAAAAAACAACAAAGAATAGGAACCAAACGACTGATGTGTTCACAACACCTTGTACAACACATCACCACATGAACCAATAAACCACAACACCAGCACAATACCAATGTCGAGGAGGATCGGGGGATGGGGCGTTTGAATAAAAGAGAGAGAGAGGGAGAGAAACAGAGAGAGAGAGGAGAGACGGAAAAGGAAGGATTAAGAATATATGGAAATATGTGGAGAGGAATGGAGGTAATGAATGGAAGTGTAGAGGAGACAACGATGAGAGATGAGTCGGGATCACAGGATGAGAGAAAGGTGAAAAAAGACCTTGGGAGGAAGCGGCAGGCTTAGTGGTTGCTTTGCGAGCTCGCTTTAGGAGACCATCATCATCATCATCATCATCATGTAAGCAGCTGAGGGCATTCAACTGGTTTACTATCTCTGTAAAGGACAGGGCCATACAGGAAGGGAGGAAGGAAGAATAGCAGTGAACAAGGCAAAAATAACACGTCCCATTGAGAAACATCCACTCAGTAAGCTACAGTGAGCGCATGTATTTCAGAGTGTGGTTCACGATAGCAGTGTTTTTGCTATTATCTATATCTCCAAATACATACAAAACGCTGATAAAATATGCAGTAAATGATGCACATCAAACTGCATGCTAGGCTTCTCCGCGGTAGTCTGTGTTACCGGTGTTAGAGCGTACACTGATTGCTGCTTTGCTTTTGTTTCTAGAAATACGATCCATTTCGTTCACCAAATACAAAAACTCTAATTTGGTAAGAATCAGTAGCCGGAGGTGTTGAAGTTCTTTGAGATACTCGGGTGCTCATGACTGGAATAAAGTTCCCAACAGCGTTAAACAGACCAGAAACCCAGACACGTTACAGGCAAAACTGAAACCCTTGTTTTTTAGAAAACAAACAAAAGACAGCTGTGTGGGCAGAGTTATTAATAGGAAGTGTGTACTTTTAACCAGCCAATGAGAAGCCGTCATTGGAAAGTCACCTTAAAAAGTAATGATTTTCTTGTACTTGATATGCTATACTCCTCTATGACATCTAACCACAACGAGAACCACGATGGAAATAAGCACTGTGACTTTTGTTCGCGTTATCCTTGATGTTCTGTTGATTGTGCATGGACAACTTTCATTTTATATTGCATGTTTTTAAATAAGCTTTTCTTACAGATGTTTCTAGCTGGTTATCTTGGAAGGTTTAACACATTTAACACCCACACACACACACACACACACACACACACACATATACATACAGAATCACAAACAACACACCAACAAAATATATATTCATGGAGATGTACAATACATCCTCTTTAGGTGTTTATATGTTCTCTTTTCCTCATACTGTAAGTAAAAGAGAACATGTGTTTTGCAGGGTTAGCCTAGCGTTAATGTGGCTGGCGTGGCTTGCTGGGTAGGTAGCATCCATGAGGGGAATGCGACAGGAGGGGGGGGTTTGGCAGCTTGGCCAGGCCTTTGATTCAGAGATGCACGCTAGTGAAGCATCGCTGTAGGCGCTCGATGCATATACATATAAATGAGACAAAGAGCAGGGAAGGGAGAAGAAAGCATGAAGCTTAACATGAAGAAAAGTTGGATTAAGCAAAGCAGGAAGCACCGAGTCCACAGAATGAATCCCCAACGTGTACGTATGGAAGTAAACCGCCAGTCGACTGGTCCACCAACAAGGGAAGGAAGCAAGGAGTAAAGGATGGGGGGCGGGGGGAATTAAAGCTTAAGCAAAAGAAGCAGACAAAACACTGTAAATGAAACTCATGAATTTATAATCTTATGTATGCAACCATGCACACGTACAGGAGCAGAAAAACAAAAGAAATCAAGAAAGAAGCAAAGTCCCTGGTTCAAATGGAGATTTTAAATCGGCCATGTTGCCAGTTTAGGAGGATGTCATTGACATTTTGAGCATTTTACGGCTCAAGCTGATTTGCTCGTATGAGAAGACTTACCGTTGACGGAGGTTTGACCGACAGCACAGGAAAAGCATGAATGCTGCCCATCACTGTAATTGGGGTGTCATTGATCTGGGGCTCATACGGAACCATGCAAAGGAATAATTGAGCCGGTCACCTGTGATCTTGGCGGCCTTCTCCTCCTGGTTGACCCGGTTCTCCTCGTCCTCCTCGTTCTCCTCCTCGAAGTCGTCCAGGTTGCCGATGTCGGCCTGTTTCATGCTCATCAGGCTGGCCAGGCTCTGCATGTCCTCATCACTGGACCATGAGAATAAAACACAGACAGAAACTCATGTTTATAAAGAGAAACCCCACCAAAACAGATACATAAGATACATAGTGGGTTTAAAGAAAGAACACTTTAAGGTGATGATAAAAGAAAAAAGAGAGAAAACATGAAGCATAAATGGATGAATGAATACATGAATATGCATCAGCGTTGTATTTTCAATATGCTGGCTAGAACACACGCACAATTCAACCCACTAACAAATACTAGATGACACATAATGATTGTTATAGCTCTCCATCCTTCTTCTCTTCAGACATCCATCTCTATACCTGACTGTAGACACATTTAAAGTGGTAACTTCTCCTCTCTCGCTCTTTCCCTCCCACCATCGCTCCACTCACAGACGCATCAACTTTCTACAGTATTCCTTGTGTTTTATGTCATCCTGTGTACTCCATCAGTCCCTCCACAACCAGCGGCTGCCTCATAATCAGTGTATTCTCCTCTCTGCTCTTTGTGTTTGGTGTTTCCCAGGCCCACAGGCTCATTTGAACTGGTGTGATTGAGTTTGTTTGTGTGTGGTCGACATCATTCCCCGAAGGGTTAACAAGGGTTACGCTCCATCGACCCGCCGCCCGCGCCACAACAAAGGCCTTGTTGCTCAGCGTGTGTGTGTGTGTGTGTCTGTAAATGAAAGTTGCTGCTATCAAATTAGAATGAATAACAAATGGTAAAAAACAGAGTTTGAGAATGTGTCCTCGAATGAAAGTTGGTGATATCAAAGATGAATATGTGAGAATGAATGAGAAGCTGCAAACACTGTGTGTGTGTGTGTGTGTGTGTGTGTGTGTGTGTGTGTGTGTGTCTGTAAAGTCTTTGAGCAATCAAAGAGGCAGACGTGTGAAATGTGTGTACATACATTATGTCTGTGGATATTCTTATACATTTTTTTATACATTTAGGAGAGCAACACAAGAACCCAGACAGATAAGCTTGATGTGATTTCTGAGGACGTCTCGTCTCTAAAAGACCTGCAATCAAAGCTTCTCTGTTCAACACTCGCATCTTTAAAACATTAAAAAAGAAATGGTAAACACGTCATTAAAGGGTAAACACACCCTCATCTTGGATTTTGGGATGCGCCATCTTGGTTTTTTTTCCACAACCAGCAGCGACATGAGCTGGTGGAGCGAAGTACAACCGAACGCTCAATAAGATGTTATTGTTTACATTGTTTAAACGCCCTGTCAATCACAAGGTAAAGCATCCCCTGCTTTATGGTCTGTTTGACTCTAAATGGACCATAATGTACTAAATGAACATCATGCTGTATTGAAGAAGACTTGCAAGTAGAGATTGAGACCATAAACTCATGTTTACAATGTTTACTGAGGTAATAAATCAAGAGAGAAGTAGAGTCATTTTCTCATAGACTTCTATACAACCAGAGGAGTCGCCCCCTGGTGGTCACTAGAGAGAATGCAGGTTTTAAAAACACCAGGTTTCACTTTTCAGAACCGGACGTTGCAGCCAAAAAAAGGCCACCTGGACGAGTGAACGCCAGAGAAAAGGCAAAACAAAAAGGGAATAAGAGCTTCAACTTTTCAAAGCAGTGTGTGAATCAGAATTTGAATATTTAAATCTAAATGATACCCCAGCTGTACCGAGAACAGGCGTTAAGTGAGACTTACGTGGCCTTTCCCTCACGGAGGAAGATGCAGGAGAGGGAGAACTGCAGCGTGGCCGACACCACCTTCTTGGACAGAGGCTTGAACTTGAGCTTGACGTCGGTCTGCGTGGGCATCGGACTGGCGTACTGCTTCATGTTGATACTGCTGGTGGCCAGAGCCTTCCTTCGTCCTGATGGAGACTCCTGGAGGAGAGAAACATGAAGCATATATTCAGGTGATTAGAGACAGATAGAACGTCGACACTGCAGGGGATCGAAGGGAAAAACAAAGAGAAAAGGCAGCATTTTGAATTTAATGTGAGGATATTCTGCAAGAAAACAACTGTTTAAGGTTCAGTACAGACTTTCTTCATCACTGATGATCGGTGATTACAACATCCCGATCAATAATGGGGTGTTTGGTCACTGCTGGTTGGTAAATCCAGGACAAGCTCTAAATGTGTGTCCTCCTGCGTTCCTCATTGTGAGATCAGTTGTATGATATTTCCACGCTGAAGACATTTCTGCTGCTCTTCTTTTCAGAGATGTGCTCCGGGCCAGAGGAGAGCAGTCAAATTGTAATTTGGGAAATATGCCACATAGACCAGGTGATAAGAGTTATGGAATCAGTGACAGTGTGTGTGTGTGTGTGCGCGTTTGTGTGTGCGTGTGCTCGCATGCAAGCCGATGATTGATGTGTGAAAAATAACAACAGCAGGAAAGCCTTGTCTAACTAAACAGTTGGGGATTGTCCAACCTTTTGTCTCTCTGTGTCTCTCTCCGTCTCTTTCTCTCTGTCTCCCTCTCTCTCTCTCTGTCTCTCTCTCTAGGTCTCTCTCCGTCTCTCTCTCTAGGTCTCTCTGTCTCTCCAAAAAAAATGAATGATTTTGTCTGCTGCGAGTCCGGCTATGGAAGCGCCATGCTGTCCGTGAATAGCAGACTGGTTCACCTCCTTGCTGTGTTGATACCACTCACATGTCCGTGTCCCTCTTTTCTGTGTTTTTTGTGTGATGGGAAACTGCCACCAGTTAACTGATATGTGTTAATTTGCATGACGAGACTGAATCTACCGTAAGGATCAGACGCTGGTGTGCACCCGACCCAGCAGGAGGTGGTAACCCACATTTACTCTTTAAATCCATCAGATTTCCCTTTTTTTGTCTCCTTTTCACTGCATGGATGTCTAAAATCAGCATATGTAACTGTATACACACACACACACACACACACACACACACACACACACACACACACA
>NW_022280033.1:580503-633339 GCF_004355925.1 Anarrhichthys ocellatus
ATCCTTCCTTCTCCCTCCGTACATCTCATCTAGCCCTCCTGTCCTTCTTTCTCCCTCCGTACATCTCATCTAACCCTCCTATCCTTCCTTCTCTCTCCGTACATCTCATCTAACCCTCCTATCCTTCCTTCTATCTCCGTACATCTCATCTAACCCTCCCATCCTTCCATCTCTCGCTCCTTGCTCGGACCAATACCTAAATAAAAAAACAACAGAAGAAGAAACCGACCAATTGACTAGAGAGGCCACTTGACATTTCGTGCTGACATTTGAGCCTTGGCGCTTTAGCTGTGGAACATAATGACGTTTCAGGAGAGGAGGAAGATGGGGAGAAGAACTCTCCACCTCCTATCTCTCTGCAGATTACACCCCGGCTATTAGACTAAGCTAATAGGGCATGTAGATACGTTATGAATGAATTTGCTAAATGCACCAAACACTTAAGAAGAGGGGATTTAGCAGAAAGGAGAAGGGGGGATATTGAAAATAGGAAATACTTAAGGATATGCAAATACTCCGGCACAAGAAGGGAATAACCGTTTCAACAGATTTGAGTAGGGACAGCAAACAATGGAAATCTGCTCAATCTCCCCGGATGCTGCTTGTCAATCAATGTGTGTGTGTGTGTGCATGTGAGTGAGTGTATGTTTGAGAGAGTGTGTGTTTTTGTGTGTGCGTGGGGGGGTGTGTGTGGGTGGGAGGATGTGACTGTGTAAAATGAAAGGGAAGGACAATGCAGAAGTTTAATTTATTACGGAGAGAATGGGACTATAAATATGCTCTCTAAATACCTCTGTGTGTGTGTGTGTGTTTGTGTGATGGCTGTATGCTGCCCCCTAGCTGCATCTCAGTTCAACTGCAGAACATCCTTTAAGACCAACAGTTCGCTCTGACTTACTGTTTTGTAAATAAAATAATAAAAGATATCAAACCCGCCTACAGTTTCTCTGCGCTGCATAATAAAATTAAAATGTTGCAGAGTGACTTTTTCCGTTCGAGTAGGGTGCATTTTTGGTATGAGTACTGGTCCTGTCCCCCCCCTCTGCCCTGGTGCCAGCTGGCCCCCTGAATCGATCCACAGATGCTCCCCTGGTGGGGGGGCAGGGGTCAGGTGCCCGGGGGTCCTGCTGAATCCCTCTGCCCCCCAAAATGCCAATGGGACGGGGTCCGGAGGAAGGAGGGGCGGGAGTCCTTTTGTCATCGAGAGATGGATTAATTAGGCTGAGTGCTTAAAAAGGGAACCTGGCTTCTTTGTATAGACCTGGTCCGACACAGACACACACACACACAAAAATAAAGAAACACACACCTCAATCCGCTAATGGCTGTTTAAACACAGGTCACCAGTCAATTTAATGATCGATGTTGCATATTGATCCACCACTTATACTGACAATTCACAACATCAACATCATCTATTCCCAAACGGACAAAGCTCCCAAATTTCTGGTTTGGGAGCAAAAAAAAACTTGCAAATATTCATTTAAATTTGACAACCTTCTTGTTCTGTTGTGCTCCTGCCAGGAGAATAAAAGTGAGCACCTGCCACCTGCCAGATACATGGCAAATGTATTTCCTTATTTTAAGAAACATTATTTTTAAAAGCAATTCAAATAAATCAAAATGAGTCGGGGATTAAGGTTACATGGTACAATCCGTGCTTCTACTGTCTGGTACTAATGACTCAGTGTCTACAGTTTGAAAGCGTTCTACGTAGACAATTTTTCAATGACTGGAGTGAGTGTGTGGCCATGTTTATTATATTTGTGAGGATTAAAGATTTAAAAACCTCTGGTATCACAGTGATGATGATGATGATGATGATAAGTGATGAATCACTGGTTCCACATAAAGCACGATGATTATCAGACTTAAGCCTGCTGCCACTAAACAAAACAAAACTGGATAAAAAGGGACAACCTGAGGTCAGTTTCCCTCCGACTACTACTCGTGAAGTTGTTCTCTGCTTTGGTGGAACGGTTCTCACAATCAGCCGGACTTCCAGAGGCCACATTGGACTTGTTTCCATCTCTTCCTCCTCTCTGGTTAACACAGCTTCAACCTCAAAGCTCCAAATCTTCCCCTCCACACCAAAAATGTACACAGGCCTTTGTAATTTGTATTCACACGGATCAGAAAAAAAACATAAAAGCCTCAAACTCAATTTACCCTATAGAATAACCCTGAGGTAGCACCGAATAGCCCAAAATCAGCTGGCTGTGGTTGATTTCAGCAGTCAGCAGATTGGTGGTAGTGTGGGGGGGGGGGGGGCACAGTGCTATTCCTCTCGCCTCAAGGTCACAGTTATTGGAAATGGAGACATCCAATGTGCTCACATCTCTCTTTGAATCCGCACACAATGGAGTGATTCCTCTGTGTCAATTTGGCCTCCCCTGATAACTGATAAAGACGGCCTTTTTACATACCACCTATGAATACCGCACTATACACACACACACACACACACACACACACTCAGATTACGACCAATTTATTCATCTGCTACTATTATATGTGAGGATTTATTTTTTTCCTTCTTCCCCGAGCAGTGTGTATTTTTAAAAAGGCAACAATGAACATAAAAGGCATCCAATACTATCAGTGCGGTTATGTGAATTACAATAACAATGGTGTTAATAATGGAATGAACTGTGCAAATGGCTTTCATGTGTATTGTCACATGGACACACACACACACACACACACACACACACACACACACACACACACATATACACACACACACACACACACACACACACACACACACACACACACACACACACACACACACACACACACACACACACACACACACACACACACACACACACACACACACGCACACACACACACACACACACACACACACACACACACACACACACACACACACACACACACACACACACACACACACACACACACACACACGGTTTCTCTTCAGTAGTAGAACCACTTTGTCCTTGTGGATCAGTTCTGTAAGGTAAACCCAGACGGCAACCTCCGGTTCTGCCGAGTGAAGCCGATGCTTCATGTGTTAAAGCTGCATTCTCTCTAGTGTCCAGCAGGGGGCGACTCCTCTAGTTGTATAGAAGTCTATGAGAAAATGACTACTTCTCTCTTGATTTATTACCTCAGTAAACATTGTAAACATGAGTTTATGGTCTCAATCTCTAGTTTCAAGTCTTCTTCAATACAGCATGATGTTCATTTAGTACATTATGGTCCATTTAGAGTCAAACAGACCATAACGCAGGGGATGCTTTAGGGTGGGGCTACACAGTGATTGACAGGTTTCTACCAGAGCCGTATACGGCGTCTCTACGTCACTCCTCAGTCCAGATATGGTCACTTCTGTTAACTGGTTGCGAGAAAAAAATGGCAACTTCGCCGAACTCAAAGCTTCAAAACATCGGTCCACAAACCAATGGGTGACGTCACAATGACGACGTCCACTTCTTATATACAGACCAACTACCTCACACGAGCAACAAAAAGAAATGTCACGGTTGACAGTGGAGGGAAAGTGAAAGAAGTAAGAGAGTGAAGAGAGAAGATCAGTCACAACAAGAGCAGGATTAGGCTTGTTTTAAAGGGAAAAGGACGGCAGATTACAGCTCAGTGTGAGCAGTAGTCTTTGGTTTACAATGACACTAAGAAACTAGAGCTGGGACAGACTGGAGTCCGTACAGGAACGATCAGAACAGGCCTGAAACAGGTTTTGGGTAAACAAACAGCACAAAAACAACTGGAACCTGGAGACCTAAAGACAGGATTCCTCCCCGTTAGAGAGAGAGACAGACAGAGAGAGACAGACAGAGAGGAATGTCTTCAATGCACCTCTGATGGCAGCAGATGAAAGGAGGAGAGTCTCAAACCAACCAGCCCTTAAAAGGTTTAATCCTAACTGGGAGAGGAGAGCGTCTGACTAACCTTGTGAGGCCAAACACAGAAACACACCAAACAAACAGCAATATTCCAGAAGTTCAACAACATTAAGGATATATAAGCTATCATCTCTCCACCAACGAGCCAACAGGCTGAATGATGGTCGCCCCGACCTCCACCAGCGATGTCACGCTTGACTTAAACGTATATTTATGTCACTACTCTGACACGCACAACAGTACTCTATCACAATGATTAGATTTTAGACGTTAAAAAGTTTATGTGAAACACAGGCTCAAGCTGATGTTTTGTTTTATTCGAGAAATTAAATATTACAGTTTAAAAAAACCCCCACAAAAAGCAGCAAATTCTCAACAATGAGGAGCCGGAACAATCATGTTTGTTTGATAAATGATAAACAATTTATGGATTATTGCAATCGTCCCGACTAAATCATTTAAACAACGGTAATCGTTCCATGAAATCTGCCATTTTAGCTTTTCTAACTCATAATTCATCACCAGCAGAAATGCTGAGACGGACACCAAGCCAATATCTCATATCTTGTCTTTCTCCCTTCATTTCTGTTCCTCCCTCTCTCTCTCTCTCTCTCTCTCTCTCTCGTCTTATCAGCGTGTCCAGGGTGCCCTCCTCTCTTCGGCTCTCCGGGTCTTTCTTTTGGGTGGCCCTCAGAGCCCCCCCCCACACACACACACACTCAGACCCAGAGCATGCACTTCAGACAGGGGGCTAATGGGAAAATAAATTACCAGCAGGCAAAAGCCCTGGCTCTGCACTTCTGCTGGAGAGAGAGAGAGGGACATGAGGGGGAGGCTGGAAGGAAGAAGGGGGGAGGTGGTCAAGAAATGGAAAGAGAGAAGGGGAGAGAAGACAAAAAAAGTGAGGGAGAGATGGAGAAAATGAGGGAGAGGAGGGTGATGGAGAAAGAAAGAGCAGAGAGGAAGGAAGGAGGGAGGGAGAGACAGAGAGGATTATAGCAGGAGTTCATTCCTGGTCTATGAAGTGCCTGATCATCACTTTTCCACCATCTCTGGCCATCATAGAGGCCTAAAATGGCCAATAACATCACCACACGCACACACACCACTACTGTATCTGGGATTGATTACTCCCCCCTGCATGAAACAGCAGTTCAGGATTGTTAACTTTTCAATTTACAGTACACACTGTGACACAAAAGACACACATCTATTGCAAAAAACTTGACCAGTAATTTTTGATACAAAATCTGGCTTAATTTGTCACAATGAAAGCAATAAAACTGGCTTTTAGTCATAGAACAGTTATAAAATAGTGTTAGAAAGTGCTTTACATGCCAATTTTTGGGAAAACCCACAGACTGTATATAGGAAGTGGACCTAGTCGTCGTGATGTCAGTCATTTGTTTGCCGACGGTTTTGAAGCCTCAAGTTTGGCATTTTGGCCGTCGCCATCTTGGTTTTTTAGAGATGCCATATATTGATCTGGTAGAGACCTGTCAATCACAGTGTAGCCCTACCCCTAAAGCATCCCCTGCTTTATGGTCTGTTTGACTCTAAATGGACCATAATGTACTAAATGAACATCATGCTGTATTGAAGAAGACTTGAAACTAGAGATTGAGACCATAAACTCATGTTTACAATGTTTACTGAGGTAATAAATCAAGAGAGAAGTAGAGTCATTTTCTCATAGACTTCTATACAACCAGAGGAGTCGCCCCCTGATGGACACTAGAGAGAATGCAGCTTTAAGACATTAACAGTGCTTTCCCAGAAGTCATCTCTTCTGACCATTTTCACTCACTTTACCAACTAAATCAGTATCAAAGCATCAGTTGTAATCTCATGGTAGACGATGACGTGCAGCTAAAATAATAATAAATAGTATTGTGATACTCCTCCCATCTGGTTTGAGCGTCACTGCCAGATAACAGAGGATGCTAAGAAGCTCAAGGAGTTTGTTTGATAAGGCGAGATCTCCGTCTGGATCCTCTTTATATCAAATGATGATTTCCAGGTAAAGACAAGACACGGGACTTCTGGGAATCAGAATCTCAACATCCCCTTCAATTCTCACTTTAAAAGATCCGTTTATTTTAGGCCGGCTGCTGAGATCTGACAGAGCTATGATAGGGCCCTAATCCAGAGCAAAGCTGATTTGCTTAAGGGGGAAGGAGGTTAAGATGGCCTGCGACAAGAAACAATTGCCCCAAGTGAGAGTCTGCCTCTCTCCCACCCTGCTCCATGACAAAGGTGTACTCTCCATGCTAAGTGACAAATCTGGGGAGACAAAGAGCATTAGCAGGGTGATGCTCTGCTCCACTGCCTCTGATTGTGGCCAACTCAAAGAGAATCTAATATGGATTTTAAAAAGAGGAGAGGGAGAGATTAGAATGAAAGAGAAACAATGAACACCTTCTACCAAGGGGGAATTAGTGGAGGGATTGGATAAGGAGCTGGTGTGTGTGTGTGTGTGTGTGTGTGTGTGCATGGGTGAGCACTTGTTCTTTGAAATTCCTTTTCCACGAAAGAACAATAGGGTTCCCCAATTCTGTTTATGTGCATCTAAATGTGAGACACTCACAAAACACACACACCCTCTCATATCCAAGTGTGTCGGCGTGGATGAGCCATTTAGTCCATGATCGTCTACAGAGAGACTTAAATACGGTGAAACATAATATTTAATTTACAGATTCGTAGGTGCCTCATAGCTAACAAAGGGGGGGGGGCTCTGCTGGAGGATCTGGGTCTGTCCACAGTGGACCAGTCTCTGCTGGAGGATCTGGGTCTGTCCGCAGTGGACCGGTCTCTGCTGGAGGATCTGCGTCTGTCCACGGTGGACCGGTCTCTGCTGGAGGATCTGGGTCTGTCCACGGTGGACCGGTCTCTGCTGGAGGATCTGGGTCTGTCCACGGTGGGCCGGTCTCTGCTGGAGGCCCCGTAGTCTGAGCTGAAGGAGTTTCTGGTGAACCTGCATGATTTCATCTGGTTTCACCAGAACCATATAGAAATAGAAAGCTCCTCTCTGATGGTCTCGTTTACTGACGTAGGTCATATCGGGGTTCAGGACTAAATTTAGGCTGTTTCATAACCAGTTAAAAGTTCCTCACAGCAACTTTAAAGAGCATTTTAAGCTAATTTTGACAAGTGACACACCCAATATGATATGAGCGCCTCTCTCACCGTGGAAATGTGTCCTTCGCCACATCTCCTCGACACCCGTGTGTGTGTGCGTGTGTGTGCGTGTGCGCGCGCGCCTTTACTGCAAGACACCTCGAATTCCTTACCCAGTCCTCTGTGGGTGCGGTTCTCCGAGTACAGATTTATATCCCAAACAGAGACAGAGACATGTTTAGGGATCAGCCTAACTGTCAGTGGGTGGCTTAGCGCTGGCACCGGAGCACATCACAAGACCCTATTCATTGCCACTTAGCAGAACAGTCGCCTCAGTTTGCCAGTAACTCTGTGTGTGTGTGTGTGTGTGTGTGTTCACTCCCTAAAATGCTCACACACACACTTGCACGTACTCACTGTGAGCGGATCTTGAAGAGATAATGTCAAACGAGTCACCCTGCACAGAAGTTTAACCTAAGTTCATCACCAACCTCTCCACATATTCCTTCGCCGCCACCACCACCGCCCACGCACACACACACACATTTATCTACGGAGCCACCGACCCGCCCCCGCAGGCCCAGCGGGTCAAGCTTGTGGATAAACAGGGGGATTTGCGGAGGGCAGTGTTTTGCGGGCCACACAGGCCTGTCTCCATCGCGAGCAGCCATCTTAAGTCGCACAGGAGGAAAAATAAATAACCGAGAGATGGAGATTAAAAAAAACAAACAAAAAAAACTGTTCCTCCGTCATCGTCCAATCACACCGTAACTGTCCAACCACCCATAATCGCCATGTGAGACATGATGTCAAAACAAGGTGAGATGAGGACGAAGATGGATGAGGAAGAGTCCGGTTAGGTGGAAGGAAGTGAAGCCGTGAAGGACGGCCTCATGGAACTGATAAGAGAGGGTCAGGCCCCCAATAACACACGACTGAGAGCCTCCAATCTGACAGGAAATATTATATAAATGGAGGATCGCATGAGACACTAGTACTGTAATTAGTTTGAAAACGTTTTCCAGATACACGACTTTGTGACTTGCAAGTTCCTTCACTGGTCGGGATGCCAGCCCATCACACAAACACACACAGAGTATATGGGCTGTCAGCAGGTGGTCTCACCACTTCAACATGATGCATTTGTCACAGCTCTGTCACTTCTATCCACCTTTCACTCACCTAATTAGTTCATTCAGTGCACCTGCCAGTCACACTCACCTCATCAGCTCATCACTCTCACCTGCTCACTCTGCCTCTTCACTATTTAAACCCCTGCCTCAGACACACTCACTGCCAGATCGTTCTTTGCTTTCATGCTCAACTTTCCCGCACTCACCCATGGACTGATTCCCTGTTGCCAACCCTGCCTGTCCCAGACTACCTCGCCTCGCCTCTGCCCTGGTAACTTACTCAGCCCTTCTGTCCTTGACCCCGAGAAACCTGTCGTTGATTCTTCCAGAGAATATTCTGCCTGTCATGTGTTGCAAATAAAGAACTCAAATCATACCAGTCCTGGTCTTGTCGTACTGCTTCTGGGTCCTAACTGCACCCGTAACAGCATTTCCCTCTTTTGGACCAAACGATCACAATATCTCACCTTGCTCAGGCCCGTTGCAGAAGCACTACTACTTTTGTGCATCAAACGTATATTTCAAAGCACCTTTTTAAAATATTACAACCACTCAAAGAGCTGTACTCTACATGTTAACATTCACACACATTCATACACTGATGATCTGGCTCCACCTGCACATCAGGACTCTCAACTAACTGAAGTTCACCCACCGATGGCACAGCCTTCAGGGAGCAAAGTAGGGGTTCAGCGTCTTGGGGATCAAACCTGTATCTTCCAATTGGAAGACGAGCCGCTGTACGTAAAATTATTGAGTTTATCCACAGTTTGTAACATCAACATCTCCAGTCAAAACACCCACACACACACACACACACACACACACACACTAAGTTAGGCTTTGTGTGAAGGCCACACAGGTAATACGGCTGTTTCCCAGGTGACACTTGTGTTTTGATGTTTATTTTGGGGTCAAACATCACGCTGTATGAGGCAAACAAAAGCCGTCTCAGCTGGTTCAGACTCTGCATGTGTGTGTGTGTGTGTGGGGGGGCTAGAAATGTATCTATATAGTGTATGTGTGTGTGAGCGGGCGCGAGTGTGTGAGATTATATACTGTATGTGTACACATGCATTGAGCCTGTGTATGTGTTTGTGAAGGAGAGACTGACTGTGTGTGTGTGTGTGTGTGTGTGTGTGCGAGAGACACAGTGTCTGGTGACATCTGCTGCGTTGCTGGCGGAGAGCGGAGCTCAGCGGGCTGCAGGAGCCTCAGACTAAGGAGATGAAAGCCGAGGTCACAACCTGGACCAGTGGGACGAGACACACTCGCTCACACGACACACACAAATACAAAGTCACACATGCAAACATGTCTCTCTCTCTCTCTCACACACACCCCCACACACACACAAATACACACACATATGCAGGGGGCGTACAAGAAGACAAGGACGCGAGACATAAGAATAAACAGAGCAAAGACAAAAGAGTTCGGCAGACAAAACACGACAAGAGAGCCGAAATGCGAAGTTGCACACAAACAGAGAGACGGCATGAAAAAACGATGACGCGAGCACAGAAGCAAAGCCCCACATCATCAGGGGCAACAGTTTAAGCAGTTAATTAACAAACATGCATGTAAGCAAAAACACACACACAGATAGAAGATACGGTGTGTGTGCCAGGCGATAGTGTGCCAAAAGCTCTACAGAGCCGAGTGTGTGTGTGTTTTTTTTTTGTTTTGTTAGGCATTCCTCACTTTGTAAAACAAAACATAACCAATAAATACATAGACATAAATGTACTGAATTGTTATTCATTCAAACAACAATATCAAATACCAGTTGGGCCTTTTGAAACAATATCTGACCGATATTAGATATCAGTAACAGTCAACCTCTAATATTCTATAAACTTACGTTTAGGTCAAGCTTGATGTGTCCTTACTCCTTACACATAAAATAATGATCCCAGTCACTTCCCCACAGGGAGGAATAAAGCTTATTAATCGTGGTATCAGATTGGTACTCGATATCGGCCGATACCCAAAGCCAAAGGTATCGGTGTCAGCAATGAAAAAGCTGGATCGGTGCATCTATAGAAAATATCAGAAAATATTAGTTTCTTTGTTTACCAAATCCTAAATATATTAAACTTACAATGATATAAAACAGAGAAAAGTAGCAGATTCTCACATTTGAGAAGCTGGATTGTTTTTATTACACAAACGCTGGTGTTCACACACATAATAAAGAACACAGTCACACGAATACGACACCTGCACAGAGACGTAGTTACACACACACACACACACACACACCTCATGGCGGTGGTAGCAGTTAGTCAGCAGACCAGCCATGTGACAGGGTGGTGTGGTGTGGATTAGGGGCCAGTAAGCCTATTAGGGCGACAGGAGGGACCACCCGGCCTCCACTGCCACCTACAACCCACCAACACACACACACACACAGTCATCCAGACAGACACAAGTGCAGTTTCTCACTAACGACACCCACACACACGTTTGGAGCTTAATTCTGTGGAGTAATTTGCTCTATATTGCGTGAGTCTTCATTTTTTGTATTCAGCCCCATAATACCTTCTGTGCGCCGATGAACAAAAATAATACATTTCAGCTGCGTAGAGCCAGAAAACAGCAGCATTTAGAGTTGTAATAGTGCGAGAGTGTGCGAGAGTGTGCGTGTGTGCGCGTGTGTGTGACGCCGGAGGGAGGGGTCCAGGCATGGGGGGGGGGGTAATCACCAGCATCTGTTGCCTCTCCTCAGGGCGATTAATTAGATTAAATTAATTTGGAAAACGTGTGTGAATGTATGATCCCATACTAAGACCCCCCCCCCCCCCCCCCCCCCCCCCCCCTCCTCCCTTCAGTGACACACACACACATACACCAACGAACACACACATGCTCTTCCCTCCCTAACAATAAATTAGGCCCTTTTGAGTTCCCCAAACTATTTAAGAAATGAGAGACGAGCAAAGGTGAAAACTTCGGAGACACATGCGTGCACACGAGCGCAAATTAATCCCAATTTGTCGGCCTCGGCGCTGGGAGAAACTTTTGGGATTTCATACTTCATACCAGCTTTTGTCACCTTTGCGTGAATAGCCAAGGGCTGAAATAATTGTGTTTTTCTTACCCGAGGCCCAGTCAGCGCTCACAAGCCACTGGCCTACGTAATGTGTTCCAGACAGGGAGAGAAGAGAGAGGGGGGGTTACAATACAGAGAAAGAGAGTGTGTGTGTGTGTGTGTGTGTGTCTGTGTGTGTGCGTGCGTGCGTGTGTGTAAAGGTGATGGTGGTTTTTCACTGTGTGTGCGGTGAGATGACGACGTGACAGCGTGTGACTGCACGAGTGTGCGCCAAGTGGGAGGAATGTGCCGTGGAGACGGCCTTAATGGAGTTGGACGTGGTCCACGACAGACAGGACATCAAGGACTGAAGAGGGGGAGAAAGAGAGAGGAACGGGGGAGATAGAGGGAGTCACAACACGGACGGAAAAGACATAAACGTTAGCATAAGTTATGATTTTAAACATAAATCCGTAAATATACTGCAGAGATTTGAATAAGGCAAACACAGTTGTCCACACACACCTTTCCTTTAGATGTCAACACATGACACTTCATTAAAACTAAACAAATGCTCGAGAAAAGATCAGTTAAGTCAGGTGTTTTGGATGACACATGAAACGCACATACAGAATTGTTAAAAAACTGACATAGCAGTCTTCTTCAGACCGACCTTCATTAGAAGACTAAACGTTGGTAAATTATTAAATTACCAAAAATAATTTACATCGTGGCTACGACTACTTTGCCTTTACACCCGTTTTCTTTAACAATTCTGTATGTGTGACAAATCTTTTCCCCCTTTATGCAGCAGAATAACACCTTGAATGCAATTAATGTGTAGGTTTAAAGTATTAAACGAGGCGGTTAAAAGCCATTAAGTGGCAGTTGAAAAAGAAATAAATGGATATTTAAAATGTGTAAACGTGCAGCAGACAGGCTGTCAAGCAGAGCAGCTTCTGAGTGACAGCGATGTAATGCGAGTGGGAAAAAAGGTGAAGTGTGACTTTAAATAGGAGAGAGATGGGGGGGGCTTGGAGTGTGTAACACTGTATATTCAATGTATTCAGACATGATAGCTTCTCACTTTATATACAACAGTCCAGTGTGTGTGTGTGCGTGTGACTTAAATCCTCCCCTCAAAGCTTTGAAGATGAGGGAAGTTGGTCTACCATCTCCAGCTTTGGTTGATATGCAAACGCAGAAAGAATACACGCACACACACATACTAACCCCCCCATGCACACACGCACTACCCCCCCCACACACACAGAGGAGCCTGTCAGCACAATGCCTTCAAATATAGCCATCCAATCTTTTGACTCTCAATTTGCACACCTTTTTTGATAATACGCGCCTATTTGAAAAAAGGGTGAAAGGCAAGGGTAGCATGCAATTTAGAGATACTACTGTGTAGCCATTTCCATCCTGCCACCTCTCTCTCTCTCTCTTTCCATCTTTTGATTATGCGATTCTCCTTGGCAGACGAACAAATAGAGGAGAGGAGGAGAAAGGAAAAAGGTAGTGTTTGACACTGCCGTTTTCAATGACAAAATACAATCAAACCAGGGCCAGTAATTCGGCGGGGAGGGATTAGTTTAGCGCGAGGTTGGGGCCCCCAGATTAAGACGCGAGGAGATCTTGAATTTCATCATCTCCGGGGCGGCGCTCGGGCACAATGGCGAATTCTTCTCCTCCGCCGTCTGATGAGGGGTCAGGAGAACTCACCTCTCCTCTTCTTCTGTTCCTGCAGCACTCAGTGCCGCATTCATTCATTCATTCATCCCTCCTGACTTTATATCAGCTTAGATACCTGAAAAGGACCTTAGCCGTCTATGCATCCAAGCACACACACGCAAAGTCAGAATAAAATGTGATCAGAGGTGCACAAACATCCCACATGTTTGGACACCTTTGCATCAACACTAAGATATTCCTTTCTTATTGACACACAAACACTTAAGTGACATAAGGAGCTGATCAACAGATTTATCGCTGAATGTTTTCACAGATCCTAGACTGCCCTCTTGTGGTCAATTTATAGAGCTCCTTAAACCAGGAACCAGCAGCACAGTTCAAATATCATCAAGTGTAGAAGTAACAGTGTCAGTAAGTGACTCAACCGGTGACCAATCGGTGGCACATAAGTACCAAACAAACAGGTAAACAAATGCCTCGAGAGTTTAGTTGTTGCTTTTCTATAAAAGCTGCCATGAGATGCATCCTCTCTGTGAAGATATCCTTAAAGCAGAATGTAAATGAAACATTCAAACCACAGGACTCGTCTCCTCAGATCAATTTAATGAACCTGCATTATAGAGTTATGATGTGTTATGGAAAACTGTTACTCAACATTTGTAGTCATGTAGCATAAAATTTTTGACGACAATCAAACAATCAATTAACCTAAATATCTTTAACTATATCTTTATTATAATTATTCAGTGGGTTTTATTTTCCATCTAGTGTTATGAATTCTATATATTTTATCTTTTTTTTTTATTGCACTTTGCTACACACTTCTGCAATTCTTTCAAAATGTACTTAACTTGACTTTATGCATTCTACAAAGTGATCTTAAAAGTGTTTTAAGTTAAATGTTGACCCTTAGATGACACTTTATATCTTCTTATTTAACATTTTTAAATCTCCACCATTGAAGTAGAAAACAGAACATAGAAGAGAACGGAGACCGTGTGACCAGCAGCAGTGTTCATTGATGTATTTTGCACTGATCTAAATATTATAACTTTTATTTTCTATTTAGTCTTATTTTTAAATACATTTTTATTTAAACCTTATTTTCCAGTGTGTTTCATTATTATTATTAGTGTGGCATTCCAACCCGGTTTTATTTCCATTCTATGTCTAATTTCCTTTATTGTGCAGCATTTCTTGTATAAAAGGTGCAATAAAAATAACATTTACTATTATTATTATTATTAACACCCTTAACCATCTAAAAAGTATTTCATAAATACCTTAAATCCCACCATTAGTCTCTCATTTATCATTTCATCATTTCCCTCCCTCTGTATCTGAGCGTGTGAGGGTATAAGGTTGCCTCCTCCCTCCCTCCCTCCCTTGTTTCCTCCCTCCTCTTTCCTCTCCATTCCTGCTGTCAGGGGGCTGCTGACACTTTGATCTTTCTGTCATTAGTCAGGTATGCAGAAAGAGAGAGAGAGCAAGAGAGACAAACTTGTCTCTTTCTCCCCCTTTTCTTGCTCTCTTTTTTCTCCCACGCTCCGGCCAGAGAACACCGGTTGACCTGCTTGTCCTCTCGGCTTTCTATCAAAGAGAAAAGGTAGAGCCGTTCCTGCCGGCGTTCCTTTGAGCTTGACGTGTACAGAAAGTGACAGTTGCAACTCGGCCAGTTCTCAAACTCTTTCCTTCACCTACATTCCTAAAGAGAAGTAGCTGAGGAGTCCCAGTGGTCCTTAATGATCACCAGTGGTGCAAAGTTTACACATCAGAGCATCTGGAAGTTTTCATCAGCTTTGAGGATTCATAAAATATGTATTCGCTCATCTTAGTCACTCTCAGAAGCTCTTAAACATTACCAACGTTTAAAGATGAATTAAACACCTAATGTTTCCTTAAAATGCTGCAAATGTGTTTCTAAAGCGTCACAGAAAGCTATAACTTCATAAACACTTTGTGAAAAGCTCAGAAGTCAGAACGGGTATCAACATTTGGTTTTCCCAAGCGGTGAACGACATTCTTCACTTCACACTATTCCACCAGGTTTGGTGACACATGTCACGGCGTGCATTTCTCACAAACTTTAAACGTAACGTGCGACAAACGTGCTGAAGACTTTAATCCTGATCTTTAAAACCTTGACCAACAGAAGCAAACGTCAGCACCACACAGACACTTGAACACTACAAGAGACGAGCGTGCACTGAAAACAGAGGTCAGGCTTTTCTGTCTTCAACTACAGGACCAGGACCAGGACTAGGACCAGATCCCTAACAGATCCAGAGGTGCTGTGGTAAATCCTGATCTCTGACCCTGCAGAGTCACCGATTATTAGTAATTTTAATCGCTCCGACAACTAATAGAGTGACACTGAGATGTGTTTTCCTCTCATGTCACTTTAAGTTAAAATGGTTTTCTCCACCTTTTGCTTGATTTGGTTCTCATGGAGCGAGACTCTTTCCATAATCTTGTGAGACACTTATAAACACAGTCAGAGCCTCGTCGTGGTAAAAACGAGCACTTTTAGTGGATGTAAATGAGCCAGTTTGCCCCAATAGATGCCAACAGCGCTCCCTCTCAACACTGGACCAATTTGACTAAAAACTTTGGAAAAACAGGGTCCAAAGTCCCCCTACAAGAGTTTAGGAGACATCACTTCACTGCCACATAAAGCACTAGTCATACGTTTATGGCTAAAAGAAAGGCTCATGTGTAAGTACAAACATGTCACAGACCCGGCTCCAGCAGACGTATAAAAACACAGCAAACCACTTGTGAACGCCAAGTTTCCTGGCAACTGGTCTCTTTTCCTCTCCTCCCTCTTCCTCAATCCATCCCTCCCATTTTCCAAAAATTGCTCAATCAACTCCTCTCTTGTCCCCTTCTCCGTGTTTGTGTTATTCACCGTTTCCATCCAATACTGCATGGCATGCAACAGAAAACAGTTGTGTGACTGATGAGAAGAGAACAAATTAATACATGAATAAATACATAACTAGGGTCAGCCCTTGTTAAGTCACAGCTGGATGTGACACAATCACACCTGAAGTTTTCACAGCCTCAGGATGTGGATGTGGATTGTAAACGACACTTCACACTTGCTTGTAGAAATGCAGGCTTGTCACTAACACACACACACACACACACACACACACACACACACACACACTCTGCTAAACACTCATTGTGGTTAAACATGTGTGCCAACATGAAGCATGTCGTAGCAGAGCCTGACCACAAGGTGGCAGAACCCGCATGTGTAAAGCAACGAGGTTTAACCAGAACAAAGCTGAGAATTATGTCTCGTTTTACTTTGAAGTTGTCCTCTCCAGTCATTGTAAGTGACCGTCCAGGAGCCTTTAAGCAAGGCACTCAATCACACGGTGCACGTATATCCCATAAGGTTGAAGAAAGTAGAAAAACAAAAAGACTCTACTCACATTTTCAATGACAAATGTCCACTCTTTGTCTTCAAACTCCTCTGCATGGGGGTCCTGCAAGGGCAATAGAAAAATACAAATGTTTAATAATAATAAAAATGTATTTGTATAGCACACTTAAAAATACAAACAAAATCTCAAGGTGCTTCACTTAAAGGATCAAAACAACTATAGTACAACGTGATAATAGGGTTGAAATAGGATAAATAACATTATAGACTTCATATTTCAGGAACGTTTCTCTTAAAGGGCGAGAAAACTTTAAACTGAAGAGAAAGAAACATCCTTGAATCATTAAAACGCAGAAAAATACAAAACAATGGTCGTTTTTCTTTCTCTCCATCTGTCTGGTCCAGTTTGTGGAATAACTATGCACACTGCACTGCTGGAACAATAAAAAGCATTAAATCATCTTTATTGTCATTGCAAAGCCGAGATTGCAGTTTTATAGTTAAAAGAAGGATCGCTTCCAGGGGCCATAATGTAGTTCTATTGTTTTTTTATGTAAATGTGTTTCAATGTGTCCTATCTAGATGTAATACTATGTGTTTTAATGTAGCCTCTTAAAAGCAGGTTCTTGCACATGCAAACCACAGACAAATGTCTGCCTTTTAAAACACAAAAAGTAGACGTAGTAGTGGAAGCATTTCTTGGACTCATCAGTAATTAAATACCTTGTGCTTAACCGTGAAATTTGCTCTTCTAATACATCACTTTAGGCTTTGGTAGTATGCTGTTGCCACTACGTTTTACCTCTAACAGACTGAACAATTAATCAATACTGAGTGTAATCGTCTGTTGCCTCCTCAGTGCTACACCTACACACAAGCAAACACCCATCTGACTGACTGCACCCCTGACACACCCCAGAAAAAAAATCAATATTCCTGCAGTCTGGCACATCACTCAAACACATCACCCACATGGACATTCTCACAGACACACACACACACACACACACACACACACACACACACACACACACACACACACACACACACACACACACACAGTAAGTCATACAGCGTCCTCGTCCTCCCGTTATTTCACTGCCACATAAAGTACTTCTAAAAGCCAACAGAGCCTGAAACTATCAGCCGTCTGGGTTTATTCTCAGTTTACGGTGCGTTATCGGCCGTGTTTTAGTGCCACAACCTTTTTATCTAACATATTGTTAACATGTTTAAAGAATAAAAAGGTTCTATTAAGCTTTGATAAGCTTAGAAAAGGCAAACGCTTCACTGAGGATTGCTTCCTGAACATTGTCTCTGTTATGATTCAGTCACACCACTGCACTCTGAAGTTACATATTCATTTCAGTATTTTTTCCTGCCGGTGTGCACACCTCCCTGAAGGTGCAGGCTGCAATACTGCTGAGCTCAGCTGTTTTCACTGCAGAGCTTCAGGCCAGTGGGAGCGCTTCTTTAAATCTCCGTTTGCTTTGGTCGACACGCTGCAGAAATATACGAGTCGTAGACAGATTTAGGACGGCATTAAGTCATGTTTTCTGTATTAAAAAGGGATACTCAAGCAATTTAGTATTGCGTGTTCATAAGGTTGGGCGACTCCAGAGACAGATTATGCAGCAGAGGGACTATCCTTACTTCTACTGCCTCGTACGTCTCAAGCTCTGATAACTCTGAATTCTACATCCGACATAATGCAACAAAACAGCAGATGTGGGTGAACTGCGCCTTCAGTGGCTTTGCTTTGTGTCTCATTACAAAAACAGCTTTATTACTTCCTCTGGGACAGGAAGTGGAAGAGGGCCCAGAGTAGAGAGGTGCTGTACATGCAGTGTGAGACAAGCATGAGCCTAGAAAACCAACAGTGTGCTTTATAAGTAAAACTACTACGACACAAAGCAGAGGCCGGTACGGTGATATTTGTGGTTGAGACACTGGGAGAGGTCACGAGATACGGAGCTCTGTCAGCCTGTCAGCACAGAGGCCCAGCATGGTCTAAGTAAGACAGATACCGTCTGTACACGTGTGTCCCTTACGGCGCACTACTGTGTTACTATACACACCTAAATATGGTCCCGAATACCTTGAATGCACAGATCAAAACGTGCCAACATCAACAGTCCTGGCAGGAAATTATAACCTACACAATATCGCTCTTTAATATTCATAATAAATTCCTTTTTCTGTAGTAAATAAATACACATTGTGCTGCTTTTGGGTGCTAACAATTGGTGATAAATCTCCCAATTCATGAAGACCGTCATGCTCCATAAATGACCCTATTCCACCTTAAACACAGAACTGCTTGCATCAGCACTCATCACACAGCTGCCTCCTACCTTAAAGAGAGTGACCGTGATCTCTATGTTCTCTGGTACGGGCCACACCACCACTCCTCTGTAGGGGTTCTTGATGCCAGGCTGCCAGCTGTGAGCCTGCAGCACAAGAGGGACAATAAACAACAATGTTTGCAAGTGAGAAACCTTTATTTGTTTTTAGCGTTTCTTTAATGCCTCTCCCTTAAATACAAACCTTGGATGATTTCCGCCGACTCCTGCGTGTCCAAACCACCACCAGTTTATCCGGTTGCCTGTGAGGAAGGAGAGGAAATAAAACAGATGAGTGAACAAGGCGACGGTATTTATTCCTCAATCCATCTACACATCAACATTGATCAGCTTGTATCTTAATGCCTGGAGTTTAAATCACTGATAAGCCTTCTACTACTCACACACACCAACAACGCATACACACACCTGCACAGCCACTCGTAGTATGAATAAATCATGAGACACAGCTAAACCCTGGCTTTGCCTCGGTGGACTGCAGCACACACACACACACACACACACACGAGAGGTTAGTGTGACAGGTACAAACAGTGAAGGAGGCTGAGAGTTAAGACAAACTGACCCAGTCCAGATCAGTCACACTACTGACAGTCAGGAGACGCGTTGTGATCACACAGTCACCTCTACCAACACTTTACCGGTCTTTCTTACAGAAACACCAGCTCATCCTGGCTCAAGGTGTCAGACAGGTCAGTGTTTGGCCTAAAAGTGTGTTTAGTGCAGCAGTAGTGGTCCACTCTGCATCTCTATCAGAGTATCCTTCATCAAGCAAGTTAGGAACTTAAAGTTGTGGGGCGATTGTGGCTAAGTGGATAGCAGGGCCGTCTTTCACCCCAAAATTGCTCCCGTAAAATTGCTCGCCTACGGTGCAGAAATGTGATAGACTTTGGATAAAAGCGTCTGCTAAATGACTGTAATGTAAAATAACTCTTAATTATATACACCTAAAAGTCAGACTGAGAATTCATCCAGAAACACAGCACAACACTGGACCCGTCACTCCTGGTGCATGTTGTCTTAAGCAAGTCCTGAAGCTGAAATGTTTCATTACTATATCAAAAGTACTAAATAGTAACATTTAATCCTTAAAGCGTATATTTACAGGGTTGCCCTGGATTGACGACCTTATTAAGCAGATCGGGTATCGGTCATGATGTGAAGCAGTCAGGAGGACCTGATCCTCGTCGTGAAAAATACACCGCAAACCCTAGTTATGGGTCAAACTATGCTTTGGCTTTTTGGTCACAGAGAGGCACCGTTAGAGGATGACAGTCTACAAGATTATCTGTCAGGAGAGTCCAGGTTTAAGTCCCTGTGTCGTTACTGAGCCTGACCTCTGACCTCACAATGGAGAAAAGAAAGTGAGCCAATAGCCCTCCTGAGCTCAATTAAAATCACTTTATTCTACTCTTCTGTCCCGCTCTGTTAGAGCCAGACTGATATGAGCTTATTACAGATATATTGATATGGGTGTTAGATTTTAAGTATCTATAAGATCTATTTAAGAAACTAAAATACATGAATGCCAAAGATGTGGTTCAAGTAATTTAGGATCAGTGTCTCTATTACACAAATGTTGCACCCAAGAGCACAGACATGATATATTTTTTTCAGTATGGCGTGGTGAGTATTGTGGCCGACCCCACAGCCTAATTTCACAAAGTCTTATTACTGTGCACTTTAATTACAGGCGAAAAACTAATGTTAAGTCACCTGAAAGCATCACATGTGGATGGAAGTCAACATGTACAGTAGTGCTTACATAGACTCTCATTACCCGTCATTTTTACCTGACAGGGCTGTAAGAAATTAAGGTATAATCTATGATTACCCTTAATTAAAAAGACTTTCATATAATAAGACAAAGTCCATTGTGCAAACACTTATTGTGCAAACACTCCAGCAGCATGAAGCACATCAAGTACAACACTGGCTTTATGTCAAAGACTCTTACAGAACAGCAAAGGAAAGAATGGGGAAAAGAACGACAGAGAGAAGACACAAGAGAGGGAAGAAAGAAGAAAAAGAAAGGAGGGAAAGAGGAGGAGTGAGAGGGAAGAGAGGAGCGAGGCCTCACATAGAGAAGCTATTGTCCAACGACACAGACCGTATCAGAGACACACCAAATATCACCCCCATATTTACCCCCTTTGTATCGTACTCTCTGTGCTGTGAGGACAATTTAAACCATGAATACAATCCTAACAACTGTACCAAATCAATGCTGCTGCTGCGCTGTATGTGGGAATGTCAAAGAAATCCAGCTGTTCTGGAAGCGCAGTCATCCTGGTCTCACATATAGCTGCTTTAGACATCGCTCTCTGGGTAGAGCTCTGTATATTAGGTTCCTATCCTGATCACAAGGCAGTGCCCTTGATCAATGTGTACCTACTTCAGGATAGCAGAGTGATTACACCTGTAATGTGGTCACGAGTAATGGTGTCCCACTCTGTGGTCAGAGGGAAACGCACGCAAAACTCATCGGGGGTGAAGAAAGGTGACAAAGATTAGATTAAGAAACGGCGAATTTAACTGAAAGGTGATTCGTTTGCATGTCAGGGAGAAATCACATAAATTCAGGATCAGTTTGGACACTTTCATTTAATTCCTCGCTAAGATCCGGCTGAAATTAATGAATATTTAAACATTAAAGCCTTTTAGTTTACACTATTATTAGTAAGATAGATGTAATGCAGGTTCATCAAACATATGGCAATACACATGTGTTTCTTTGTTATGAGCTGGTGAAGGTTTTTACATTGTGGATTGAGTATTTGACTGCGTCTTCAGTTTAAAGCTCAGATATGATCAAAGAAACTAGAACTACCAGCTCACAGTTGTTTAACTTCTGGTTTACATCCATGTCTGTCCAAAATGTCCCCACTTTATCCTTTATTAGACATGTATCAATAATCGAGTTATGAACAAAGACGTGTTTTGAAGTTATAACATAACTCCTCGGGACACAGCTGTTGTTGGTACGGAGGCAGAACAATAAAGTATGATCACAATAAAAAATGATCAACACATTGTTCTCAGAAGAAGAAAAAAAGAGATGAAAGACGATCAGAAGACTCTGTGATAGTGAGTGAGTGTGTGTGTGAGTGTGAGTGGGCTGGAGAGAGAGAGAGTGAAAGTGAGTCAGTAAAGCTCAGCAGGAGCTGAGATGATCGACATAAAAACACAGATGAATCCTCCTACATTTACATTTAAGGCCTTTAGCTGCAGCTCTCATCCAGAGAAACCTGCAATTAGTGAGCATGTAGGTGTTCAGTGTTTTCCTTCAGGACACTTTAGAATCACCCTCCAGTTACTGAAGAGCACATGTCTCATGTTCATATTACACACTTTTTTAATTGTCTTTTTTTAGTTTTTTATGCTGCATATTCCTTTGAATTTGAGAACCCCACTTCCTGGCTTTAGTGCCATTTCTACGGTTAAATCACAACATTTTCTACAATCTAAATTCTGTTGACTGCAGAGCTGCAGTGGATCAAAAAAATCTCTTCCATCAGATGGAAGTCAGGAAGAATGAAAGGTGTTCGTACGTCTAACTATTTCATCAGAGCTCAGGGGAACAGATGGGTTTTTTCTTTTAGGATAATATGTATTTTAAACAGACGTAAAAACAAAGCTCGCTAGTCAAAGACATTAGTTTGGCAGCTTGAATGTGCTCGTGGTTATCACTCGAGGCTCTGTGTGTGGATCTGATCTGCATGGTTGGGAGTCGAGGGTGCGACAGGATGTTGCCCTATCTTTCCTGTAGACAGGAGGAAGGGACCACTTCACAGGCGATACAACAGACGAGTCAGACCAGCATTGAACACTCCAACAAACACAGTGTTATGAAACACAGACGCATAGCAGCGTAGGGCTCAGTAGTGCTGCCATATTTCAAGCAATATTCAATTCGATCAACTGCTTTTTGAGCACTGCTTTAAAAAGGTGCAAGATACAAGACTGGGAGCATTTCCATTGCCTCTTATCGGCTCTCAACATGGCGATGCCTGAGGCGGTGGCTCGTAGCTAGCTGTGCTAACAGCGCTAACAGTTCAAACTACGGCAAACGTTACGACTCTGAATGTCGTATAACTTTCACATTGTGCTACATTTCTAATTAACAAATCTTTGCATCAAAATATGGTTATTCTTCACCTGAATTGAGTGCATTTTCTGCTCATTCAGGTAGTGTTTTACAGGCTGTAGGGTACCAGAAGCCAAACCCTCTAGATCGCCCCCTGGTGGCTGGCTGTTAGTTTGAGCGCTTGTGTTCATATTTAGAGGTTTCTATGAGCAGAACACACTGTAAACGTCAAAATCACAGTAAATTATGTTCATATAATTATGGGAAGCCAAAGTCATGATCGCAATGAATATTTGTTTTATTCTGCAGCTGTTGTAATATAAATGTAAGGCATAAAGAAACACATGCCAGTATTTCTCCAACAGGAGGGAAAAACACTGTCATAGGTGAATTAAAAAGCCTCTGGTCATACTTAACAATCCTCTATAATGTAAACTCCTTTTACAACACCACATGTATTCTGTCACACATTCACAGAAATAGTGAGTTTTACATTTCCAGTAACGGCTGGTTAAAAAGTTAAAAACTCTTAAAACTTAAGTTAAAACTCAGCTGTCCTGTTTGGTGGATCTCTCTTTGACTTGGATAGCCTGTCGTATGTATTGATAGAGGTTTTGCTTTTTTCAGGTATGGGAAGAGTAAACTTAAGCAAAAATGTTTGACAGATATCAGTGTGGTGTAGGGCTGTCTAAAGGACTATATACAGTAATATAATTACATTTAAAAGATCTGCATTTGTAGAAATATCGACCAGGACAGAATGGAAGAAAAAGACAACTACAGACATAAAAACCTCCCCATGAAACCTAACAGCCTCATGAAAAGCTAAGCAAAGAAACGTTTTTTTTTAATTCATTTGACTGACCTACTTGTCAAATTTCTGAGTCAGCAACAAGAGGATGGTTGAAAGTGGGAAGTGAGAAAAAAGGAAAAGAGGAAACAGAGAGGGATGACCATCAGTAAGACTGTGGCCTTCACCATCAAGACAGATGATCCAATGGATGGATAGATCCCACCTATCTATTGTTGTCTCACATTATTCAATATGTCAAACCATCACTCTCGTTTAAGCAGAAGCTGCGTCGTTAGTTGTATTTTGTTGAAACAAGAACTGTGCTGAGAATAAAGAAGAAATGGGTTACGCTGAGGAAGCGGTTTGAGAAGTTTCATTTCAGTCATTAAAAACATTGGAATCCATTGTTAAAAATATATGTTTTAAGCTGGTAACATTAGAAGTGTGTGTGTGTGTGTGTGTGTGTGTGTGTGTGTGTGTGTGTGAGACTGAGTTCTTCTCGTCTACACTGACAGTCCCTTGACCTCCGGTTAAAGAACAGTCAGTCGGTGTTTATGAGGCAACCAGGAGGTCAATGGCACAGAGGTAACGTTGAACACACGAACCCAGACACAAGTGTCAGGAGTGAGAGAAACATCCTTTTACTAAGCTTTAAATAGTGAATGTTCTGTAACTTATATTATATTTTCCTGCATCCAAACATTTTAATGAAGGTCAGTCAGACTGGCACCAAACATCACTTTTATTAGATCAAAGTCTGCCCATTATTTATCCAAATATGAACTTTCTTCTTTATGGCCAAATTTAAAAGACCTCATTGCCCAGTTGGATTCAGCTGTGTCACATCACTCTTTTGATAAATAAAAACTATTGTTAACATCAATACAGTATCTGAAGTGACAAAAAGAAAGCTAAATAGTTGTGTGTGAATTGGAACTGCATAACGTTTCTTCCACACATTTTGCTGCAGACTATTATTATTCCCAGTGAAAGACGTGAAGACTCTTTTAAGTTGCACTGAGACTTGTCCAGAGAGAGTACACATTTAGGAATGGAACGCATCTTTGTTCATCTTGTTGCTTTAGTTTACTGGCTCTTTCATTCCTTCCTTATCACTAGATGTCTGCGGGGGTGGGGGAGTCCACATTAACTGTGTGTGTGGAAAAAGCCTCTGAGGATCTGAGCGGGGAAACTCAAAGCTTCGTATTTTATTATATCTTTCCACCGTTTACCTCATGAGAAAGAAATAAGGCAGATTTGGCTTCTATTGGTATCCTTAGCGGTACTGCTAACGTTACTAGCTCTCCTCTTATCAATACCAACATGGATTTATTGATCACGATGCAGCTTTATCAAGAACAGCGACTAGAAAAACCATAAATGCTGATCTCCTGATCGCATATTTTACCTGAATATCAGCCTCTAAACAATCGTGAGTAAAACATTATTTCACACTGTGATGGTTAATGTTAAACCGTGTAATTAATCCAGCAAGATAAATGCAGATGGATCATGGGTTTGGGAGTAAAGAAGGGAATGATAGGAAGCTTCCTTTCAGTGGGTAAATAAGATAATAAAGCAACAACAACTCTCCCTGTACCAGCTTGCTAACCAAAGGGAGATACTGACACAGTGTGAATCACAACCAACAGCAGAGAAACAAGGAGCTCTTAAGGCAACGACATGAGCAGTCAGGTAATGTTGATTCCTGCCCGACAGACAAAACATATTCATAAACACATGAGCTTGTTTTTGTTTCTCTCAATTTATCATCTAGCTGGCAGCAGCAGCATCATCCGACCTAACAGTTAGCGGGTGGGAGCGTCTGCAGAAGGAAGGGTGATGAAGGATTATACCACCGTTCTACCTAAAGGTACATTACCACCACTCTTGACTACAACGTGATCAATCAGAAGCTGCTAAGATGTTCACATTAGTCCAGAGAGCCGGTACAATAAAGACAGAGGATTTAAATGGCCTGCAGAGACGACATCTTTGCTTCACAGAATAAGAGAGGAGGAGAGGAAACTTCTTCTTTTACTACCAGAGAAGGTCGTAAAAACATAAATTACACATGAACCAAGTTCATTTTTTCCTAAATGTAACACCACAACACTGGTGGTGTTTGATTTGCCATCGTGACACATGTACAGTTCACGTTTATCAGCCTGCAGATGCTGCAGCATCGCTCTGCAGGCTGATAAATGATGAGCAGTCTCCAGGGCCATGTGTTTCTGGTGTGTCCGTTTCTACTGCTGTCAGGCTGTTTTCACCACATTTAACACCCCATTGACTGCTTCACAACCCGGCAATGTCTCGTGTCTCATGGGGCGTGTGTGCGTGTGTGTGTGTGTGTGTGTGTGTGTGTGGGAGGGGGGGTATGTAAATACCCATTCCTGTCCATAATTGCAGCGCAGAACAACTACACTTGGGAGGATTCTGATGCAAAGCAGTTAAAGTGACATTATTGGAAAGAGAGAAAGAGGTGAGGAGGAGGGGAGAAGAGAGATCAAGTAATAAAGGAAGAGGAGGGAGGGGAGATAAGAGTGGTACAGGGAAAGATGGAGATGAGGAGCTGCCAGAATTAAATTAGCAGCAAATGCTATAATTAAGGAAGTTATAAGCAAGCACACAAATTACAACAAATCAAGTACTAACTATGAAAAAAAACTTGTGCGTTGGCCCCAGTTTTGGCATATTAAGGGCATCAGTTTAGTTAAAAAATGTCCAAATCATAGACCCATGAGCAAACACAAAAGACAAATCAGTGACTGAAGCTGTAAAACTCAAATTGTGTGGATTCATCCACAACAGGAACAACTGCTCCACGCTATAAACTGGCAGTAGAAACCATCTCCTGGTGCCAAAAACATATACTCGGGAATGTGTGGAGGCCTTTTTAAATGTGAGAAGAATGAAGAGTTGGCAGGAAGAGGTTTCTCTGGCAGAGACGTGATGGACGCCTGCCATGAGGCACACATGTTAAACAGAAAGTAAACATGTCACAGCCGGTGACTTCCACTGAAATACTCAAACATTACTCAACTGACGGCCTGGACTCTTTTTACTTTTAAAGACACTTTTCGTTCAGTGACAACGAGTGAGCTCGTTGAGATTATGTGATGGGATGATGTAAATATAATAATAGGGTTATTATATGTTCTATAATCTAATATAATAGTAATTTAATGGTTTACCTCCGAAGAAGGAGAGCTAATCAGCTGCTGCTCAATATTTTAAACTCATCACTGGACACTAAAACGCGATTAACTTTTAGTATATAATAATCAGACAGCTCATAAATCGTCTCTTCCTTCTCGGGAGATGGATATATTTGTATTTGGAGCCCAGCAAAATGGTTGCTTTCCAAAAACACCTTGTAGAGAAGTGTTAATCTGTGAGTGAGTGTGTTCAGAGCTTCTAAATACAGGGTTTTCTGTAGCCCTTGATTGATATGAAGGCATCCTCCATCCTTGTCTTGTCATGGAGCATTGAGTGAGTCTTGATTAGCCACGCTCGCATACAGCCCGACAGAATCACCATGTAATCAATAGCGGCTCTGTGTCGTTTCCAGCATATTACTCTCGTATCCTCGCCGTACGTGTCGACACGTTTGTCGGCGGCAGCGACACTTGTTGGCTTTTTTCAAACTTTGTCTTTTTGCCAGACAGGTTGATGAGCAACGCATTTTTGCTCAAAAGCAGCAGCCTCGTGGGGGGGAAATACTAAAAGAATTCATGCTTAAGTTCACACCGAGTTGCCTTTCGCTGTGGGGGTTGCACCCTTCATGATGGTAGTATTGCTATGAATCTGAGGGGTTTGAACCAACAACTCTCTGGTTACATGCTTATATTTCTAGTCAGCGTGATGCAGCCCAGTCTAAAACATAACATAGCAGAAACCAGCAGAGAAAGGAGAAGGTTTCACACAGGATACAATCCTTTTCTGAGGGTATGATCTGACAATCTGAAGGGTTTGAAACCAGCAACTCGCTGGTTGTAAACTTGTCCGTCTGACTAATGAACATTGCTCCGCACTTAACAAACGCAGCCAGTCATTTTCAGGCCAGGAGTTTGAGTTTTGACATTCATTGGCCACAAGAACAAGACTGAACTGTACGCTGCATTCGTCCACAATTAATAATCTAATCAAAAAACACATTCAAGAGCTAGAAAGAGCACTGACCCGACAATACCGACTTGGACGCTTGACATTGACGAGCTACGTTATCAGAAAACAAACAAACCTGCGAGACAAACAAGAACAACAACAATTTGTGGAGCTCTTTCCTTTATGTGCAAGCAGCACGCACACACAACCCACAGACTTTTCCACACAACAATACACAGCAAAGACGACGCTAAAAGACAGATATGGTTCTGGTTATAAAAGATGAGAGAGAGCATTTTGTAGACAACTGCTTAACAGCAGCAGCAGTTAGATGTTAAACCATTAAAGCAGGCAGGTTGTGCTCCATCACACCAGTGTACATATATTTGTTCAAGCCTTAATTAAAAATGATATTAGTTTCTTTCTTTCTGAGCCTGGACAGATGTACGCGTGGAAAAATAATATTTGTTTTTTAGCCCATGTTGATGATGAAACAGACTTAATATACATGAAGACAAGCAGGATATTTGCTCAGCTATCTCTTTGTGTCGCCATCAGACAAGATAAACAAAGAGATCTATGACCTATGACCGCTAAAAGCAAAGCCTATAACAGCAGTAGTACATAAATACTCTGTTACCACGGATTCATATTGTAACCTGTCTTTTCAATCATCTATTGTAATCTGATATTGAACTTTCCGGTTCATCATCCTCTCAATGATTGATTGTTAAATGTCTGATTATATACTGATAGCTCCATTAATGACACGTATGGAGTCAGTCAAACAGAGATGAAAAGAACTACAGATTAGAAAATATTAGAGAAATAAGTGATGCAAGCATGTACATCTAAACGAGGCGTATAACAGAAAGTCAATTAAACATGGATTGTACAATCACAACAGTGAAATAGGGTACAGAAACATGCTTGTGTGTAACGGTGAGATGGTGGATGTAATGGGATCCGTCAACTTCACTTACGTCAACAGATTTGATGTATTTCAGCCATAAACATCCCTGAGTTTATCCATTTCTATAGAGGTCAACATATTAAAGGAGGTTTGATTTCTCACCCTGACTACTATACTCATAAGTATCTGCTGTTGATGGAAGGCAACAGAAAACACGGTTTGATGGATCAGGTTTCAAAAAGGAGGCAGTGCTGAAACACCGTTAATGGTGCTTCATTTCACTGGCAACACACAAACACTGAGACTCATTAATGTTTTAGTGGTCGGTCTGAATTGATTCTGGAGTCTGGAAATTGGGTGTGTGAGAGGAATGCTAACTACAGCAACTAGGGCAACAGATAAAGACCAAGAATGACTTTACAAAAACACATATATATATATAGGATAGGACACCCACAATCCAAGGCTCCTGGTCTGTCACCACTTTCCTTCCATCTCAAGGATGAAAATAACAAAGATCTTAAGCTTGTAGAAAAAGAAGACGTGGGGAAAAACAAGCCGATTGATTTGCTAGTAGCCAGAAAACTCTCTCATAGACAGCCTCTTTTAGCCACTGATAAGGGCCGACTAGTGCAAACGTTAACAGCAATATTGCAAGAAGCTTTGAGCAACAGTCAGCAACAGGAGCTTAACAAGGATCCAGGGCCCTTACATTTCCATTATCTTCCATCTAAAGGTGATATTCTCAGATGCTCCTACCTTCTGCCTCCCCTTTAAAAGAACCAAATCAGTTATTATGCATCATGTAAGCTGGTAGGTCAATGCTCTACAACTCATCTTTACTACTTTAAACAGGTCACATCTGGAGTCACGTTCTGTCTAGAGAAAGACAGAGAGAGGCAACACTACCAGAGACAATTTAGGATGATTCAAGCACCAAGACATTTATTATGGAATGGATTATTAAGAGGAGTCAAGTGACTTATCACACCTAACCTCAGGGAGACTTTCTGAAAAAGTGCACCTTTAACCCCATATTTAAATGACACACTTTTCACTCCACCTTCAAGTGTGGCTGTTTGATTTCAGACGTGGTCGTATGAACTACTTCTGATCGAGTACACCCCGGCCTTAAGAACACACACAGCAAAACGGACCCTTGAACTTCTACCTATTGATTGTTTGAAGTGAACCCAACTTATCTAGACTTTAGAGATTATTCTACTGAGCCTTTTAAGTGTCAGCCAAGTGTACATTTTACACAGTGTACATTTAAAGCACCCACATCCTTATGTATGGGCACACATACAGTAACTGAAGGGCTGTAAGTTTTTTTTTTTTTTTTTTAAATCACATCTGAAGGCTTCAGGATTTGAGATCCATTTGAGCTCTGGGGACTGTTTCCAGTCTGCGTAGATGGAAAGTTTCCACTGAAACAATAACATACCGTACTGATGAAGTCCGAGGAAGGCAAGAAAGCGTGCGCCAGAACACACTCTACAAGCCAGACGTGCACACATACACACCAACGAAGAAGAAGAGCAGAGACCCTTTAGGCTGCACTATCAGCTGAAGTTAGACACTTCTCGTATCACAGTTTTATGCTGTAAAGCTGACATTTAAGAAGAGTGGTAGCATCACACGCTGTCTAGTGGCAACTGAAATGAGCAGAGTTTTTACTTGAAGAAGAAAAACTGAGCCCTAATCAATCCATCTTCAAGGGCTGCAACAACAACAAATACATATTTCTTCCTTTAAACGACATAAAAGAGATGAGCTCAGATTATAAAAACAAAGCGTTTTGCTGACGATGTGTTGAGCCCACCCACCCTTTTTTGCTCTGATGTACATTTTTCTCATTCCATTCTCCGACACGTTAACATCTGTCCCAGGTCTTAGTCACGCCTACGGCAAGAAGCTGGAGAATCCATGTCTGCAGGCTACGTCTTCTCTTTACAAGTCTGTGCTGTTCACTCGTTACAGGACACACACATACCTGCAGGCTCCAGTGTGGCATACATCCACATATCATGCATTCTTTACAACAGAAGTGTCTCCGAGTTGTACTTCTATACAGGATGCTACACAGTCCGTGTAGATTACGTCATTGTTTCTAAATGTAACAAGGTTCTTCATATCCGTAACCTCTCAATGAAGCTCTCAAAGTGCACCGGATTGATGTATATTATATTTAAAATGCATGCCTCCAGACCCCCTTAAAAAGGTCCAGGCAAGGTCCACCCAAGTCTCACAAAATCCTTTCGGAAACACCGCCATTTATGATTCTTGACTTTTGCCACACTTGTTTTTCGTTACACACCAAATCACTGAGGAAAATTACTTCCGACATGGCAATAAACCAGTTCTTCTTCTTTTGCAAATAGAAAAGATACAACATGTGTGGAGGAAATAGTCAGCAGGTCATATTCTCAACAGACACGCTATGAACGACTACACATTATCTGTTTGCTGATACAATAGCACCCAAGAATAATTTTCTCATAGATCCTCTACTTCCAGTGGGATCAGAAGTCAAGATTGGATTCCCAACAGCATCCCTGGAGCTGGTAGGTGTTTAGTGTTTAGTGGTTTGCTCAAGGACATATTTCAGGAGAGCGGGGGCAGCTTTAAACCCAACCCTTTTCGGGTTAGAAGGAAAGGGAAATCTTTCTTCCTGCAACCCTCTTTTTCGTGACTCAAACCATACAAATTCTACATCAGCGGCACAAGAAGAGAGAAAAAACATAGCAATTTTACAAGGAAGCCGGGCCCCTCCCAGCATGCAGACATGCCTGAATGTGTGTGTGTGTGCTCAGCATTCCAGCACACACACACACACACACACACACACACACACACACACACACAGTGTTTCATGGGGGCTTTAAATGACACCTCTGTGGCCGACAAAACTCACCATTTTTTCGTACATTCCACCATCAGTTCCTGATAGGAAGCCACGAACTGGAACTTGGACGCATGCTTCCCAACACGTTGCAGTCTCTTCCACACAGAGGCCATGTTTCTTCCTTCTTTTTTGGGGGGGGGCTTCCTTTATACGAATTTACGCTATAGTAGTGTTTATAGGAATCAGAGCATATCCAACACGTGCTGACACATAACTAATGAATAAATAAGAATGCACATTCAGTCAGTGGCTGCTGCACATAAATCCAAATGTAAAGGACACGGAATCTCTGCAGCAGTGGAGGTTTTTTGGAGATTTGACGGCGCTCATGATGTTGTAAAATAAATTTTACTCCATATTTTATATTACTGAAAGGCACGATGAGTTAATCCACTCGGTCTTAATATAATATTTCCATCTGGTGATGATCCTCCTACAGAATAAAAGAAGAAAGAAGCCACAGTCAGCAAGAGAAACAGCAGGAACGTAAATGTCCGGGAATTCCAAAATAAATTATCCTGCCAGCACGGCGTGCCGGGGTGGCGATGGCTATTTCCTGGCGTGGTTATAAAAGCTAACTTGTGATGTTTTATAATAATAATAAAAATATGAATGTGTGCATTGAAACATTGTCAGCTAAGCTATGACATTACATTACAAATATAACTCACCACCTCATTCTACAACAAAACTGCAACCGAGACTCACCACCCAAGACTCGAATAAAATAAATTGTAAACATGTTATAATCTGGTTGGAATGTCTCTGAATCCAGGAAATAGACGGCGCCGCTGCGCTCCGCTATAATCAGAGTGATTCAGCTAGCTGTGCTAACGCGTTTTAACGTGTTTAAACTAGGTTAAATGTGTGACACTCACCTCACTGGGATATCAAGAAAAAACATTATCCGTTAAGTGGCATTATAGGCTAACTGTCTACAACAAAAAAGTGTTTATTATATGCTAATTATCGCAAATTCTCTGCAGCGGTACCAGACACCAGCCATTACAGCTAGCTTAGCTTAGCCTGCTAGCGGACGACGGCGGTGTTGCCATCACAACAACACCGCACGAGCGGAAACCGTTGCTCGCCAGATGACACATTATTTTGCTCCTCAGGTAATTCAAGCGCGAGCTCCGGGTCTCAGGACTAAGACATAATCGATATATATATATATATATATATATATATATATATATATTGTATATATAATTGAGCTTGTCCCCCTCCAAAAACAAACGAAGTTAACAAAACGGCAGGTATTCCCACAGCAAAGTAGTCCCAACTGTTAACTGGTAGTTTGTCCGCTCTGTTCCTCTGGGTAGCGTAAAGTTAGCAAACATTAAAAAATAATTTCCGTTCGGGCTTTTCAATATAAAATCATTACGTAGCACCTAATAGCAACATGTATTTACATATATCAGTGGCGGCTGGTGGAACATGTTCTCTGTAGGGCTGTGCCACATCCAATCAATTTCAGCAAACATCCCAGTATGATTTAATGCAAAATAATTAAGGTATCAAACACGTATTACTACTTTGCAGTTAAATATTTAACCTTCATTCTAACATGAAAAAAGCAGTAAATAACACTTGGACAAACACATCAGGACATCTTATTTTTGTTACCCTCACAGAGAATTCAGTATAATATAATAATATATATATATCATATAATAATATAATAATGTATATCATACAATAATATATATATATCATATAATAATATTCACTATAATATAAAACACACACACACACACATATATATAATTATTTATTTATAACTATATATCCATTTCTCAGACAGGTGCTTCATGTCTCTCACTCCCTAACTGTCCATGCTGGATCTGTCCCCGTTGTTTTAAAAAGCTAAATAAGTTATAACATGACGTCATCCAGCACTTTTCTGCTGTCTGATTGTGAGGTCAGGCTGATCTGATATCAGCTCTTTGGCCTGAAGTCTCTCCTCAAAGTTCTCCTCTCAAACGGGTCTTGGGGTAAATCAGACGTCCTCCATAAGACGTCATACATCAGCATCAGACGTCCTTTATCAGACGTCCTGCTAAAGACGTCCTCCATAATACGTCATTTCCAACTTCCGGTTCAACTCATCACTTGAAACCGGTTGAAACCGGTTCAACCGGAATCGAGGAAATGACAAATAAGAGACTTGAGAAGTACCCAAGATCTTATTTGTAATTTCCTCATTTCCTCAACAACTTCCGGTTCAAGCGAGGATCATTTCCTCGCTCATCGATCCTCGCTCGAACCGGAAGTTGTTCTGCGCCGCCATATTGACGGTCGTCCCAAAGCTCTTATTTCTGCTCTGAGGAGGAGGATGGAGGAGGGAGGAGGGATCTCTGAGGAGCCATGAGCGAGGACCCACGAGAACAGACTTCCAGGAAGTGTTTTAACGGCCGACACGCCCCCTCACTGTTCATCAGTCATGTGATTGGACGCTGCAGCCGATCGGACTGATGAGATTTTTCTCTCATTTTTGGGGGCAGAATCGATTCTGCCCAAAGCTGAATGTATTTGAGGACGCTGATTGGCTAAATTGTATGTCACATATTTATATCTTTAACCAGCAATTGGCTAAACTGCTTCATAGCCCCGCCTCTTTGGGGCAGTTTCTCCAGCGCCCCAGAGCTGCTGAGACATGCACACGCGGAGAGGACGTGCAGGAAAAGCATATATCTACCGCAGATATCATATTTTACACATATTACTGGGTGATTCTTATTTCAAAAACACAAATATTGACAATTTGTGTAGTTTATTATTGTTATTTATTTTATTTTTTGTGGATCAAAGTGGGGCGGCGCCCTAGCGCCCTCTATTGACCAGCCGCCACTGACATATATGTGATATTTTATAATAAATATAGAGTTAATCTAATTACGGTTGTTTGCATTTAAAACAACATATTTGAAACACAAGCGTGAGCCCTTACTCTTTCGGTAAATTAGTTTTTATTTTGAAGGCTAATCCATAAACTTCCGGTCTTGTTCCACGTGTACATGTCTAACTTTATGCAGCTTCGCCTCTCCATCATTTCGCCTGGATGATTGACGGCTAAAAGGAACGCCCCCCCGGCCTCAGCCATTGGTGGGATGCTTGTGCCATTTTACAGATTGTTTACTGATTCACGAGGCACTTCTGGGCTGTTTCTATCACACACTGGTCAAATCCCAAATCCTTCAAAGACATTTAATCCCTCACTGTGAGAGTAGATATAAAAAATAATCACTGGCTCTGTTTTTTGTTTTTTTTCCTGGATTAATTGCTGCTGTCCTAAAGACTTGTAACAATAAATATCTGACATTTATCATTAGATATTCTTACAAAATAAATACAGAGTTTTCGGGAGGAAAACATGACATTAAAGCTCAGCCCCTCAGTTTAGTGCTAATGAGGATGAGACCTCCACTTCCTGGTCCTGTCACATTAGTAAGTGAGTGTTAACCTTGTCCTTTTCACATGTTGAGAGGAAATAAAACACCCAAACATCCATCGGAAATCAATACACCCTCCTCCACACACACGCACACACACACACACACCCTTCCCTGTAACCACATGGCTTGTGAATACAGTGGAAGCTGCACTGAAGGAAAGACAATATGAGGCAGATTCATTTAAAAAGATATGGATGTGATAACAGGAAATTGATATTATATCCATTTACATGTTGCTCAGGGTTCTAAGCTGCAAGAGAGATGGAGGATTTGTTGTCAAATAACATCTACTTTGACAACAAAAATGCTGCTTTTCATGAAACAATAGGATTTCAAAGTTACATTTGTTGACCAAAAACAAATATTTCTGATCATAATATCTACAATCTTTACAAAAGTACAAATATTTGCAGCCCTAACACAGTTTTGCAAAGATAAATGATATATTGGGTGTTTTGGGGATCAAACTGTCACAACAAAAAGCAGTATTTCAGCTCAGTTTTCAGTTTGTTAACTGAGAAGATTTCGGGGGTTTTGGGGGGGGGTCAGAGCCGATTTGACAGCAGGGGGGAGGGGTTACATTTTACTCTCCCAGATTACAGGGAGCCTCCCTCTCTCCGATGCGTCAAAGAATGCTTTGATGTGACAAATGACCCGGTGCTAAGTGATGCTTTGTCTGTCCGCCCACATGTCGGCAGAGGCCTCTTTTCATACACCACACAGGGGGGGGGGGGGGGTGTATTATAGAAGGACAGTGAGGGAGGGCGGCGAAGGTCAAGTGGAGCTCTGTGTGCTTCAGACACCTCCTTCCCCCAAAAAACAAAGAAATGATCATTTGCATCCTATTGTTGCCAAATGATGATTATTATTATTTTTCCACATTTACGCTGCTTTAATGGATTAATTACCGGAGGAAGATATTCATAATATCACCATAAAAAGAAGCTATTTCATCCCTTAGGCACTATAATAACTATAATGCTACACCTGGGGAATCATTGCCAATAGATTCCTCTCAGCTCTAAAAACACAACGTGGAGCTGCAGTAGAGAGTGTCTGTTTCCAGATTCTGTCACTTCTCCATTCAGAATGCCGAATGCAAACTAAAGCGCGACATTAAACTCCAAACATGATCAATGAGTCATTGGAGATATAGGCAGGTCGTCTCTGCTGCTCGTAACATTTTGACTCTTGATTTGAGTTTGTTTTGTCTGATTCTACTTCACTACTTTGTAGAGATCTCCATTCATACGAGGAGCTCCTTCTGACACACTCCTCAACACAAGATGCTCAAAAGCACAGCTTGAATCTACCAGTATAGCATCAGAGAGGCTCTTATTGTCGGCTTTATGTCGATTGTGCTAAACGCTGATTTGTCTCCGCCCTACTGTGCAGAGTAAAGTTTCACACCTAAGTCCTCTCTAGTGTCCCTCTGTGACGAGCCAACAGAAAGCAGACAGCTCTCCGGGCGCTGATGCTCTGGCATTTGGTGTTGGACCACTTGAAAAAGAACTCGTTAACAAAGCAGAGTCCTTTAGACACAAAGCCAAGTGAGCCTGAACCACTTCAGTGGAGCACAGAGACCCAAACGTGTCGCTGCTGACAGCTGAAGCCTTTTAACTTCAACACCTTCAGCTGTGATCAACACACTCTTTAGTGAGTTGGTGACTTAGTGCTAAAGACTATTAAACAGAGTTCAATCAGTGCAACAAACCTCACAGAAATCCCATGTAGTCAAGTGAAAAAGATCAAAGTTAGACCAAAGACCAAGAGTGAAAACAGAATCGATCCTCTTGTATAATGAAATAATGAAACAGATTTCTTTTATATTCTGTTTGAATTGTGCGATGAATTAAACATGTGATGTTTGTCAATTTAAAAGAAGTTCATTGAGTGTTTTCACACAAAACTAAATGACACTACGACAAACTGAGAAAGTCTTGACCTGTGAAATTATCTTTTCAATTGACAAACATCATATACATGTTTACGAGAGCACCACATTTGTATTCATTCACAGCTGCAAATAGTCCCCAACAAAACACTTTACTCCGCTTTGAGCAACATTATCTGTTTTTGGCTTGTTTTGAATAAGGTAAAGTGGGGAAATTGGAAAGTTTTGAGAGACGGATTAAAGAGAACAGGTGACTTAAAAGACGCAAACGTCTCTCTCTAGAGCCAGAGTTTGGTTTTTGTCCGTTCTGGGCTTCTGTAGAAACATGGCGGTGCAACATGGCAGAGTTTGTGAAGAGGACCTGCTCACTACGTAGAAGCTAACACAATTCTTACAGGTGATTATACACAAATGAAAACAGTATGAAAATGATATTCCTTTTTGGGCAATAGATCCCCTAAATGCTACACACTGACCCTTAAATGCACACTGAACATGGACTATTTAGGATTATGAAAAACTCATCCTATCAACAGAGCACACCCTAAAACGAACATGAACATATAACTGATCTTCACAGAGGCAGCTCGAGTCATCACATCATATTTTCCTCCTTCCACAGATTCCTATTGGTGCTGGAGTCCCAGAGGAGACGCGAGTGCCTGATAAGCATCTTCTGCTCCGATCTGGACCATCTTGACCCGGAGCTCAGTGACAGGAAGCCTCTCTGTTTCCGGGTGGATGATTGGATATACAGATGGATGAAGAGCGTGGTCATTTCCTCTACGACTGGGTTGAATATGGATTTGATTTATATGTGATTTGGTTCCATATTTCACAGTGCAAATTTACTCACAACAGCTTTTTCCTCTATCACCTGTACGGTCCAGGTTAGTCTTTCATGGTCTGAAGCCATCTATGCTTTTTAATTTATCTTTAAATATAGTTTGTCATTCTGTTGGTCAGCGCTGCAACGATTAGTCAATTAATAGAAAAATCAAATAGTTTGATAGATTAATGTTTCAAGCAAACAAATACTTGATGGTTCTTAAATGTCAGAATACTTTTAATAAAGAATGCTTTTCTTGGTCTTATGTTCTAGTAAATTGTATATTTTGGGGTTTTGGACTGTTGGTTTGACAAACCAAGACATTTGAAAATGTTATGTTGGGTTTCTTGGAAATTGTTCTGTGTATTTTTCATAGTTTTAGTTCTATAGAACAACTATTAATTGATGAATCACTAGTTTAAATCAAAAGAATGGTTAGTTGCAGCCACGTTAATTCCAGTTAAAGCTACTACGAGTAACTTTCATTTAGTGTTGATTCTGGCGGTCCCTGTGGACGAAGGCGGTAGTGTCTCCGAGCACCAGACTCTCTTTAGAAAACTTCTCATTTTACTGCAACAGGGTCTGACAGTCCACTCCTCTCAGTCCTGGTTCTGGTTCTGGCCCCCCTTCCCTCCAGCGGTCCCAACAATTCGGCCTGTGTGTCCAGCAGCGCGGTGTCGGGTACAGTAACTGTAAGGCCTCCTGAAATATACTCACTAATGTACATTGTTGGAACAGGGAAAAATAAAAAAACTCTAACATTGTTTAATGTAACTTGAATACCATGAATGCAGAAAGGAGAGATCTCCACTAACAACGGCCCAGAATGCAATGCAGCCACAAGATTTGCATAAGTGACAGGTGCAATCATCGTTCACTGACAGCAACAAGCTCACAGCTGCTCTACGAGAGGCTGCCAAAAAAAGAAAAGGTTTCAACGGAAGTAGAGTTAGAGAAGTCAGGTGGAGAGACAAGGAAATGTAAATGATGAACTGGAATAGAACACCTAGAATATGTAACATAGAATATGGATCAGTGTGAAGGTGGATCAGAGGATCTCTTTACAGTTATGGACACATTTTATTGAAGTCTTGAGTCCACGGAGGTCAGAGCTCCTCCATCTGCTCTGAAATCACAAGTTAATGAATCTGTTTCGTCTCTGCTGAGGAATGGCTTTTTACCCCATGATACCCCATGAAGCTATGATTACCACTGGTGTGGGCGTTTATCAGATCCATGTCTGTGTGAAATTAAACCCACATTGGAGAAGGGGAGAGCCCAGACCGAGCACAAGTGGTCCCCTCGTTTGAAGAATGGCTGTCCCTCCGGAGAGAAACATGGCGCTGATTACATGTGGCCCTGCTGGCTGCTGATAGCGAGAGCCAACACATCACCTTCACCGTTTTAATGCTGACTGTGAGAGCGCTGCAGATACGTGTAGCGGCCAGTATTTATCGCACAATGATGACAGAATAAATGTCGACTCAAGCAGTCATGGTGTGAAATCCCATCGTCTGCTGAGTGCAGAAGTATCTGCATGACCTGCAGTTGAAGGGGCTTATTTTTCTTCAAAAGGTAGAGCAGGCAAAGATCCATCAAGGGCCACGAGTCTTCATAATAAATACAGGCTTTAAGCATATGATACAGCAAGATACAGGATGAATGAATTAAGAGGTATGTGGAGATTATTTTGGTTGAAAATAAAGTTATTCTCACTTTTGTTTCTGCCGTTAAACGGGACAGTCCTATAGAATAACTCCCATACAACTAAACTGCTTCTCAATACTTCTCAATACTTCCTCCTGGATTATGGTCAAAGCATGACGAAGACCAGCTCCCTGAGTAGATATGAAGAGCTCTTTGTCATATCAAAAACACAATAATTCGTACAGCTGATGATACACTAATGAAGCTATGATTATCAGATTCCATTTGCGCTAATAGAGCCCCTACATGATACACATCGGCCCTTAAAACAGAGTGGAAAACCATCCACACTTTCCTCTGGGACTCATGGACGTGGAGGAGAAAAGATATATAAATATAAATTCATGGTGGAAAAATACGAACACGCACGCCTTGTTAACCTCCCCGACAGAAAGGGAACGACCCGGAGAGATGCCACCAGATCAGCACACTGCTGCGAGATCATTAGCTAACAAGCGTCGGCCAGTATCAGTCCAGCAGACCAGTCGCTCTCCAGTTACTCCCCCCAAGAGAGAGAGAGAGAGAGAGAGAGAGAGAGAGCTCCACTTCCATCCACACAATCTGAACAAAAGGCTACATGAGGCCCTGGATGTCTGTCTTCTTGTGAGCTCCACCGCCACCAGCCTACATTAGACACTTCCTATGTTTAAATGGCTTGTTAATTAGCAGCAGGGCGGCCGGATGAAGTAATCAAGAGGTTCACTGCAGGAAGTGATTCATCAACACCACAGGGCTCGTTTAGGACCCGGAAATCAACACAGCCTTTGCCTCTCGCTGGTGGTTCTTATTGGTTTTTACAGGAGCTGATCTGCAGTATGTGAGGCACACTTTCAGGATGTTCTCTGTGTTCTTTCATTTGTCTTCTCAAGGCAAACTAGCGGTGTAGGGACATTCATGGTCCTAAGAGGATGAACCCTGCTGACGGTGGTGATCCACTAACATGTCCTCTGAGGCCACCATGAGGTGGACACTTCTTGTTTTGAAACAAATGTCTTGACGAATATTAGACCGATTGCCATTAAATGTGGTCGACACATTCATGTCCTCTTCAGGATGAACTCGGTGGTTCTTCACTCATCATCCTTCTTCAATATGAGTCGTGTTTCCACCGTGAGGACAGTTTGTTTATCAGCTTCTACTTTAATGAGCCTGCTCCTGTGTGGCACCTTAGGTCAACTTACCTTAAGAGCAGAAAATAAAATGACCCTTTAGAGCGGAACGAGAAGAGGAAGTGTCACCCCGCCTCACTTCCACCACACAGACATTCTGCTGATTTGAACTGGCCGGCTTCCAGTCACGAGGCCTCTTATCTTGCTTTTCCGCCTCAACGTGAACGCAACGAACCATTGAAGCCTCAACACAGTTTGAGTCACACATTCGTGTAATTAAACACAAGAATCAGATGTTGGTCGGGTTTATGTTTTACTCGACACAGGTGGCTGAGAATTCCTTGTTTCTCCTGTTGAACCGAGCTGAACATTAGACTTGAATGTGTTCGGCTGCTTTGTCAGAGAAGAGAAATGGAACTCTTCCTCCTCGTTTGTCAACAAACAAAGGAGAGCCGCTCCCGTCTGCTCAGCGTTAGCTGCGGAGCTTTTATTCCAGGCGACAGAAGGCCGACAGTGATTTATAAATGTTCAGCTGAAGGAGGAAAAAAGACAAATCACAGCAGAGAGATGTGAAGCAACAGATATGAGCACATCTTCTGTTCCCTCGTTTCACAACGGTTGTGAAAGACTTTGAGGAACGGTTGCTTTGTGAGGTCGGAAGTTCACTGAGAAATGAATCGGTCGTTAATAGACTTCTTATTCATGTTCCTCCTCATGAATGTCACCTCTCACTGATACTTTCCATCCAAACAGGAGGACATGAGGACAGCGGTGCTTTGAGCAGTTAGCTTTATATGTTAATGTTATAAGAGGAAATAATCTTGGAAAGTCCGTTCTTTGATTTGAAAAATGGTCTTTTCTTAATCATCATGTTTGATAGAAGGCTGTGATTAAGTTTATTCTCACTATTGAACAAGAAGCAGTTCAAACGCAGCAGATCACAAGTATTTAAGAAGACAAAGAAGCAGAAGAATCAGAATCTAGAGAATGTATTTACATGTGAACTGATGTTTGTTGCATTAAAAAGACACAATTACTGATGCGGAACTAAAACAGAGCTCCAATACAAACTGTGCTGCAAGAAGTGATGACTCAGCAGTCACGCTGACGATTGCTAATAATGAAACCAACTTTTCCAAAGTCACGGCTGATTTTCTAATGCAGTTAATGAAACACTGCTTCTGTTGTGCACAGTCTGCAGAAACCAAAAAGTTTCTATTGTGCTGCTAACAGCCCCCCCCCCCCTCTCAGGGAGAATTGATGTGTTCTGGAGTTTATTATCAGGAGGTTTTCTCCTCTCCGTCTGGCCAAACATATTGAAGAGTGTTAAAACTGAACAGCCTTGGCTTTGTTTCTACACAGAATTTAACGACAGGGAAAGAAAAAGAGACATTTAAAAAGGGAAGAGGGAGGATTCAACAAATATGGAGCCGTATGAGTTCATCATAAAAAGCTTTTATTGAGGGAATGAAGAGCTTAATTAAAAGCATATATAATGGCGGCGTGTGGAGGCCCTGTTACTGTCATAACTGTCCTGGAGGCGAGACACTCGACCCAGATGAAGAGAATCCCGTCAAACGTCCTCTGATGAGGTTTAAAATAAAAAAAACAATGAAACGAGCAGCTGCATCAAAAAGGATGGAGAGAGAACGAGCAGCAGTGGGAAGACCAACATTCCTCCCTGGCTCATCTCCAGTGTGCTGCGGATCTTGCCGGCCCGCTCATTGCTTGCAGGTGCAACAACAAGGACTGATCCAGGATCGAGGTCGAGGGTTCAGCAGCTCACAGAGAAGATATTTCTAAATATCCCTCTTCTTCTTCTCCTCCTCCTCCTTCTCCTCCTCCTCCTCCTCCTCCTCCTCCTCCTCCTCTGGCTCACAGCTCAGCTCGTGAATAAAGTCAGACATCATGAGTCCAGACGAGGCTGCCTCACACTTTTATTATCCCGTTCATGGCTGTTCTGTTGCATTAAATCACGTTAAGTGAGCTGCACCTGAAGCCACGCGATCGCAGGTACATCTTCTTTAGATCATGTTTAAAAGATGAAACATTTTGGAATCCAATATCTGTGAAGTTTAAACTCCACAGTTATCGTGGTTCAAGCTGCAGATATGAGCAGTGTTCATAATATTTTGACATGTTATTGATCTCTGGAGGAATTCTTTCCTCCACTGCGGGTCAGAGGTCAAAAGCTCAGATTTGTGTCTCGTTTTGAAACGTTTCAGCTGCAGGAATTCAAACGTTTCCCTCCGTCTGTCACTGCTCGTGGAGATTCTCCAATTATTTATATTTATTCTATTTTGCTTTTATATTCACTTTTCTCTCTCCATCTTTACTTATCATAATAAAAAGCCTTTGTAGTTCATGTATACATGTGGTGCAGGTAGCATCACTTCTACAAACCTCAGACTTTAGGCACGAGGAACTAAAAGTGACTCTGACAAAAGGATAACTGGTGCAAACTGAACTGAGAGTTCATTCAAACCAGATGCAGGTTTGACTTCGTGTCACATCTGGATTCATCAGGACAAAAAGAGACAGATGTTATGACGTAATATAGTCACAACTATTGTGATGTTTTTGGCGAATAAGCTCCGCGATCAACATACTTACTGAATGCAAGATGAGTTTAATCGGTGCATAATCACATCAATATTTCTGCTACGACATGATGGACACGAGTCCCCAGACTTTAACAGACAGATTTGGAGCCAAAAATGAGACCAAAGTGAGGCTGAAGAACGATGACACAGCGCTTGTTTGCATCTGTAACTCTATTACATGTTTTTAGTTGGTATTGTAACATAGTTGTCCTGTTGAGACAAATAACTCCTTTAAACCAGCACTTAGCGAGCTGCTATCTTCACAGACTTCCCCCCGTGTTCCTCTAAGAGTCGAGCATTTGAAGTGCTGCGAACACAATTATGTTGAGCAAACACAGAGGCCTCCTGGGTAACTCAATCAGAATAATTCAATTCAGTTCATTCTCTAAACAGGCTGCTCCGCTGTAAGTTAATTTAAAACAGTTTACGCTACATTTAGACAAAGCGGCCTCAGTGTCACGGCTGATAAAGGAAACAGGAGCAGCACCCACTCCACCATTTAAGGCCTTTATGCATCGGGCAAATGTATTTTTATTTTACTGTTGTTATTGTCATGAGGACTTCACGCAGATCGAAATATTACTTATTTTTGAGGATCAAGGGGGATTTTTCAGAGCTTTCGCACTGCGAATAAAAGAAGATAAAACGATTGCGTTGTGTTGAACGGAGCTCAGATCACCTGAAACAGGAGAAGAGAGAAGCAGAAGGGGAGAAAATAAACTGAGGAGTTCAAGTGGTTTAAAGGATTTAACTTGATTGAACAGAAGAGGAGAGAACGAGGTAAAAAGGTAAGAGGAGAGGAGACGAAAGAGGAGAGGAGACGAAAGAGGAGAGTGTTCACAGATAATAGGGATGAGGCAGAAGGAGGGAGCTGCACTGAGAGAAGAATTAAGATGAAAATGAGTTGATATTTAGGGGAATTTTCCATCTAATCATCAATAAATATAAGAGTGTAGAAGGGAAATGAACAGACGCTGTGAAAAGCAAACACTTCAGATCCAAGACTACAATTTTCTTAACTTTACCCCAAAGTCATCAGAAGGAAATATGTGTTTTTGTTTTGTTTTTTGTTAATCAATGATTCATTAACCTGGTGCAGAAATGTCAGGTCACCCAAACTCTAACCCTCAAGACATCTTCATCAATCTGGTAGAGTCAGCTGATTATTGATGAAAGATGGAGTCAACCTACAAATTACATTTATATACAACTGGTCGATATATAGAGACTCAAAATGACTACAAAGACACACAAACAACTACGAAGAGACACAAATGAACCACAAAGAGTCAAAACAACAACAAAGAGACACCAAACAACTGCGAAGACAAAACAATTACAAAGATACACCAAAACAACTTTAAAGACAAACAAAACAACAACAAGGAGACCACAACAACTACATAGACTCACTAAATAAATACAAAGAGACACAAAACCACAGATAGATGTGTAATGACCTCAAACACCACCACCACCTATAAACACAGAACACTATGAGGTGCTGTGTTCCTCTGTAGTAGAGTCGGGGGGGGGGGGGGGGCCTTCCACTCTTAACCCTCCCATGATGGAGGACGCTTCATGCAGCTCTTCATCTGGCTGTAGAGTTCAGACCCTTTAATGTCTCTCGAGGACCTGGATCAGCATGTTTAACGAGTCCTTCTGCTATCAATCGTCTGGATTAATGAAAGAAATCTGACCTGCAGCACAACATTAATAACATTAATCCACATTTCTAATTCTCCATCATTTCCGTTTGGTCCGTGTTTCTCTTCTTCCCCCCAAAAGGATGCAGAGAATTAGAGCACGACTTCCTCCCTCTGAGACACGGAGTGGAAGAGCTGCATGCTCATTAAAAGCAGGGAGGGAGCATCATCCATCATAACTCCCTCCACCTTCAGGACGCTCTCACACAGCGTTGCAGTAAATTGCTTCTTCTCTCCCTCCTGGTAGCAGAAAGTGCTTCATGTTGAACCGTTCAGAGAGTAAACACGGCCTGTGTTTCAGCGGGATCATTAGTTTTATGACTGGAATTAGTGGTTATTCTTCCCCCTGATGATTATGTTTTTATTGAGACAACAGAGAACATTGAAACTGTTTCTTTATGGTTGTTTGTTGTTGATGTTTATTGTATAAGTTTGTTGCAAACTATGATTATTCCCACTGTGTATTTAATGAAAACACAGTTTGTATCGGACTTATCTTTGCACATTATGTACATTTAACACACTAACACCCCTGTTAACTTAGTGTATGTATTGTTTTTGTATATTTGTATATAATGTTCACACCTCATGTTAAGTATTAACACTTGTTTTACTACGATTCTTCATGCTAGCTGATCTTTTTCTTCTTATTTCTTAGTGACACAAAAACAAACAAACCTTTGGATAATCCAGAGGAACGTGCACTCTTATTATGGACAAGTTGTAACGCGATTCTTTAATGCTGCGAGCACCACAGATGAACTGATTTCCAACTATCGAGGCGTTAATGGCAGAAATCTCAGACAGAATCTCAAACAGAGCATCTGTTGGCTATAAAAGCCTCTACCTGTCCTTCAAACATCAACTGACAGACATGTTTCCTGCGTTTCTGTGATGTAAAATGGAGGAAGAGGAGATGTGGATCAGAGAAGTGACTCACTGCCTCCATGTCACATCCTCCTGACGAAAACCTCCTCGCTCACTGTGACCGACTGTTTCCTCCACGGAGCTCGTTCCAGTTCGGAAAAATGAAATGAAAAAAAATCCCTTTCCAACATCTTTGTTCGTAGGAATGAGAGTCTGTTAGTCTGTTAGAGGACGTTTCTCGAGCGTATTCACAAAATGTCAAAGCTTTTAAGAATATAAAGGTGCAAGGTGAAACATATTTTAAAGATCAGTGTGATATAATTTCACACATGAAAACGTCCCTTTTCTTTGCTCTATGTGCTGCAGGAACGTTAACCTGCCCGGCCAGAACCGTCTGATGCTACATCCACAAGCTTCAAAACAACAAAAAACAATCTCCAGGCTGTTCTCACACAGCGTTTGAAGCTTACCTACCAAAATAAATGCGCTGTAATTAGTAGAAATCACACAAACTCAATGTGTATGTAATCCAGGATGTACAGAGAGCACAGGGTCAAACAAAAGGACTTTCACTCAGGAGACCTCTGTTAGTGCCCCGTGTGAAACAAAAAAGTTGTTTCCTGTGAAGACGGAAGTTTATTTTGAAAAGACTGAATTCTGCTGGACACGTTGGATACGTTGGCTTTAGCGCTGATTGAGATACTGACACACCTGATATCACACGCATATCACATGACCGATCGTGTGCACAGGGCATGCAATTGCAAACAAGAAGCAGATTTACCCACAAACAAGCTTCCGTTTCTGCCCGTCCGCACTGGGACTCAACCCCGGAGTTTTCAAACTAACTCGTGGGATCAGCAGCAGGCTGCAGTGTGGACGCTCGGCGTAAACGTAAGAAAAGATGTGTTCTAAAATGAAAACGTAGAAGTGTGGATGTAGCCTGAGAAGACGACGTGGAAACTGTTTCCAAGGCGGGAGAAGAGCGAAAACATCTTTTTACATCGAGAAAACATCTTTCATTGTTGTTCTCTCCACTTCTGATACAACTGATGCTATCACAGCTACGCTAACCTCTTCAGTACCCACACTTAAGCCCCGCCCACAGCTGTCGGTAGCTCCTCAGAGGATGCCGATTGGTCCGTGCTCTGGCTAACCGGACAAAAAACGGATTAGTTGAAGCCCGACAGGATGAATTTTTTCGTGATCTCGCGAAAATGCAAACCGGTGTTCAGAAGAGTGCATACTGACGTCTCACTCCAGCTCACTCTTCTTCTGTCTTTATCTGCAGGCTCCAGTTGATGCCAGAGGCTTTAAGTAGAGTCTAGAGCTTTAAAACGTGTTTGCATACGTGTCAGATAGATAGTAGGTGAGAAAGAGACGGCGTTTTATTCATTTCAATGGCAGATGAGGAAGTGAAACCTCCTGAGACTGAAGTACAGATCAGAGTGTGTGTGTGTGTGTGAGAATCTCTGCTCCCATCTATTTCCCAGAAGCTTTGGTTCATCCTCTGGCTTCCTGGCAGCGAGCTGACGGTGACGCCATCCGAGAGTCAGGATGTGGTCGGCTTCTAAGATCACTTTTCACAGTCAGATCTTTAGATTCTTCTCCATTAACAGGAGGCCTGAGGGACCAGAAACTGGTTTAATGCGCTTCTGAGGTTTTTATATTTAATTTTCTTCATCTTTACTTCACTAAAATATAGATTGCAGTGGTGTTTATTGTCAAATACTGTCAGGATTATGAAGTGAGATCAAAATAATTTGGAAGAAGTTTGTTTTCTGCAACAACAATTCTAAAACAGATCATTTATTAAACAAAAACAAAACAATGTTCCTTCATTTGAAACAGACATTATCTCCATTTAAGAACAAGCGTTCAGTTTAAACTGATTCAAATAAAACTAATTAGAGGAAGAGAGAGAAGCCTTGACAAAGTGGAACTGGACGAACTTTTAGTAAATAGTGTTTCTGTTGCTGGAGGAGAAAAGTGGAAAAGAGCTGAGTGGTGCAATGACTCAGAGAGCAGCTTGTTTTATCCTGCAGGGAGAACCAGGCGGGTGGAGTTTCAGAAGCTTCAGGTGTCATCAGTGACAATCGGAGCTTTATAGAAAATATATTTATTTACATCACTAACAAGTTTATTTAATTTGCAATTTCTGTCTGCCACAAATTTAAATTATTTTAATTTTATATTTTAATTGCATTACTTAATTTTTTTTTCTTTACATATTTAAATAATTGTTTTTAAGATTTTAATTCCCAATAACTGCTTCCCTGTCATTGTGTACAACACAATACATAAATAAATTAATAACTTGACTAAATAACATTTGTCGGGGACTATTTTCAGCAGCGGATTAATAACCGTTTCACTCTTCAGGTATTTAAAACACACATTTAAAGGAACGATAAAAAACAATCACGTTAAGAGTCTAGAATGCTGCTTTTGTAACGACACTGAATATTAGGAGAGACTGAAAGCATCCGCCTCATAGAGTCTTGTTCAAGGTGTCGGATTCAAACTGTTGCTGACGTGACGCCGAGCAAGGCACTGAAGCTGCAGCCTCCCTTTCAAAATAAGAGTCCGTCTGAAATCACATTTTTACCATTACGCTGTTTTTACCACAACAAAACAAACAACTAAATAATCCAATAAACAAAAAGGACAACACAAAGAGAAGTATAGAAACAACAATCAAAGATCAATCTATAAATACAGGAAATGATTGAATTTGTTTTAAAGTTAAGGAAACAACATTAATATTTACGAGTCATTTATTTAAATCTGTCCTTTTAAAACTGAAAGAATTGTTTTTATGATGGTATTTTCAAAATAAAATGTTGAAACCTGACCCAAGTGTTTAACACAATCAAGTATCCAAATACTGCAGAATGGATGCATTGCATTGTGGGAAAAAACCCTCTTTCTCCACTAAAGACCTTTAGTTTACACTCGGTGTTTATGGAACGTGGACTCAGTGTTTATACACTGCTGCCCTCTGCTGGTGAGATGCGTCCACTGCACCAGTTCATATGAATGAGATGTTATATAATAATATAATAGATATAATAGATGTAGAATAAAACAGATTATTCTCCAGTTTTATGTCCACTGTGATGCTTTAGTACGATGTTTCCATAGAGAACAAAAGTGTGTTTTTCTGACTTTTGTTTATTAAAATTAAATAAATAGCATTTAACAAAAAAGAAATGAGTATGAACAAATCAACTGAACGTTTACTTCACATAATTTATTTGTATTACAATAAAAATGCATAAACAAGGACATATAGACAAAAACAGCAAAATACAGCTTTATTGAAATAATCAAGTCATTCTAGGCATTTAAAAAAAAAAAAAAGCGATCACACTTAACACGGCTGATGGATAAACACACTCTCTCACACTCACACACACACACACACACATACAGATTTGGTAATGAACTCTGAATAGTGCAGGTCCTACACATATACATATATATACACACACACACACACACACACACACACACACACACACACACACACACGCACACGCACACACACATAATTCTTCAGAAAGTATTAAAGTATCTGAAGTATTGTGAAATACTTGTAACTATGAGTTGAAGGCGCGTGAAAGTGGTAATCAAAGTATTCATCTTCTCTGGGTAACAACAGAAGATCCTGGATGAGTAAAGGCCCAAACACTCGTGCATTTATCGCGTCGTGTGGATTCAGTTTCCCTGTCGTGTTGATTAATACATTTCACTTCATATCGATGTAAATATGATGCGTTTCTTGTTCTGCCCTCGAAAACAACATCTACAGAAGCTCAGAAACATGAAATGAGACCAGAGAAACACTGACTGTCCAGACATGATGGATGTAAAACAAAGAAAAGAAAATGAGAATAATTGTGAAGCTAAATTACAAAGTCCAATAATCAGCCAATTCTAAAAAGAAAATCAGTAAGTGAGGACTTGTTAAAAGCATGTAAACATCATTCAAGTAGCCACATGAACAGAGTGTGACTTATTATATGATAGATATATATTATTGAGGATACATGATGCTTCTGTCCTCGTCTCCTGCTCCCTCTCGTTCTCTTTTAGTGTTTGTTTGATCCTACATGGACTCTTTAAATTGTGTCCAGTCAGCATGTAATCCCAGAAAAAGGACTAAATTGACCCAACTGTGATTGTCTTTTTAACTTTCTTTGTTTTTCTTCCGACACCAAAGGTGACCACAAAAACACAGTATTGTCCCACTACAGTAACACTAGCAGGAGCGACATGCTGCTGTAAATTGGAGAGATAACGAATGTTTGGTTTAAAACGTGAACAGAACAATAAAGTAGGTCAAGAGCTTTGGGTCGTGGAGTCGTCAGCGTGTGATGCTAAATTTCAGCATCCTGACCAGCAGGGGGAGCTCCAACAGAGGCCGTCTGAGGGTCTGACTGACTTCTCTTTAACGGACATTCTGAGTGTCAATACTGAAGAACTACACACAAAGATACACATTCATGTAACGCACTTCTCTGACCTGTTTCCAAACGGGAACACAAAACCACATCTCCTTCACTGAGACCTGTAACATCACAACAAACAATGAGCAGCACTTCTCTAAGGGACTAAAAGCCGTACAGTAGTGAGCCGAGCAGACCTTCAAACATGAACACGGTTTAAAGCTTCATCAGCGAACAAGTCGGTAAAACAGAGACGACAACACGTGATCTCCTCCTCAAACAGAGACATTTTGAAATGAAGCCGAATGAACCGTTCGTCAAGTAAAAGAAGAGCTGAAGTAGCTTGAAGAAGTTCCACGTGTGCTTTAAATCGCTCCGATTCAACAGTAAAGCAACGATTAACAGCATTCAACACGTTCACACAGCAGCACGATCACGTTAAAGCGAGTATATCTCTGAAGATGCACGTTTGGTTCATTTGAGCACTCTGTCTTTTCTGTTTGTGTATAAAGCGAGAAACCTGAAGCACAACCAGACAGCATTTGGATTTTCTCTGTCTAAACCAAGCCCAGACCTGCTGAGCCGGACTCACATTCCTGTTTTCCTGAAAGCGAAGCGTGCGTTCGCTCCACCAGAACATCTAGAAGCTCTACGGACAATCCCAAGTTTAAGGTGAAATAAACTCCAGATGAACGGTTTGTACATGAACACAAAGCGAGGCTCTTTGTGAGGAGGAGCTGGTTTAGTTTGTAGTCGGAGCGAGTCACGAGTAAATACTTTAGGGAGTGTGGACGGGAGTAGCAGCACAGACTGAGCCTCCAGCTACACTTCACCAGGACGTGTTCACCAGGAAGCTCCTCTAAAGCCAACAGGAAGAAACCGAAGCATGTAGGACCCACTGGACCGTTTAATAATGCTGCGTTTGAGAAGTCCTCTCTCTTATTTTGAAATGTTTTTCAACAGAGACTCCCAGGTGGACACATCCCAGTTCTTTAGTCTCTTTATTCTATAATACAGCATTGAGGTGCTCCGTCGCGGACACACACACACACACACACACACACACACACACACACACACACACACACACACACACACACACAGTGTTAAAGCATTACGAAGGCCATATAAATAGTTGTGATATAAATATGTGCACGCAGAGAAAAAGACACGGCCACTTTGGGTGAAGCTCGTTTTCGGACAGTGAAGCGGGGTTCAGCTCGACATCCAGTCAAACAAATACTATGGTGGTCACGTTGAAATCAGTCCTCCGAGCGACCGTTATAACATCTCAACTTAAAGCTGCCAACTCTGAAGTCACGACCCTGTTTCTAAAATAAAACGTTTGTCACTGGCACTTCAGACCGGGGTTACTGAGCCAGGCCCAGATCTGGATCATCTCCTGCGGCGTCCTCGGGTGAACCAGCATCAGGCTCTTGTAGGCGCACGGGTTGGACCGGTACTTCTCCTCGATGTTGAAGGTCCTGAAGCCCTTGTGCTTCTCGGGGGCCAGCCCCAGCTTCCTGAGACACATCCCCGTGTAGACGTCGTCTATTGGGTAGAGCGCCACCTGTCGCGACACGTTGTGGAGGCGAGCGGCGATGTCGCCGGAGTACAGGTACCCGCCTCCACCCGCGTACGGAGGGTACATCCCGACGTACATGCTCTCCGGGATGAAGTACTTCACCTTCTTGTCCCTGTGCGGCCCCGCGTTCGTGATCACGTCGCCCACAAACAGGTCCCTGGCTTTGGGCTCCGAGAGGCCCCCGAGGAAGTCCAGGATGCGGAAGGTGTTGACGAAGACGTCGTCGTCGCCTTTGAAGACGAAGCGAGCTCCGGCGCAGCGGGTCTGGATCCACTCCAGGAACAGAACCTCCTTGACGGTCAAGTTGAAGAAGGAGTCCCTGTAGTCCCATTGGACGATGTCTCTGTGACGGACGCTCTCGTAGCGCAGCATCCCGGACAGATCCGGGTGGTGGTCCCCGGGAGTGGCGTTGCCGAGGAGGAAGATGGTGACCACCGTCCGATTGGCTACCACACCCGCCCGGCCCCACGACTGGCGGATGGCCTGGCGGCGGTCGAAGTGCGGCGCCAGCGACTTGACGGCCAGGAGTAGGAACGGCGGCTCCTTGCAGATGCCCGGCTGGTCCACAATGATCGGGTACGACCGGCAGTGCATGAAGATCAGGAAGTCCTTGAAGCGGACCGGCAGGGAGTTGTATTCTTTCACCTGAGTGGTGACCTTAAAGTTAGGCTGGCACGGGTACGACGTCAAACTGGTGTCATTCAGCCAATCGGCCACAACCGCCGTGCTATAGTTAGCCGCCAGGACCGGGTTGTTCTGGAGGTCCAGAACCTGCTGCTGGCGGTTGCAGTACGCCGATTTGGGGACCAGCTTGGACCAGAACGGTTTGGAGGGGATGCGGACCTTGTTGAGGCCGTTTTTGTCCTGGCTGCTGTGTCGGGAGATGATGATGAAGATGAAGAAGTTCACCATCATGATCACCATCACAACGAGCTTCAGCCTCCTCCGCGCCATGGCAGGGTCCGACACCCGTCACCACCTGAGCAGACGAGCACAGGGGGAAACAAACACATTAAGATTCAAAACGTTGAGCATGAATAACAGTGAGTACAGCATGGCTGCATGTGCACTTGATTCCATCCATCCATCCATGCATGCATGCATGCATCCATCCATGCATCCATGCATGCATGCATCCATGCATGCATGCATCCATCCATCCATGCATGCATGCATCCATGCAT
>NW_022280033.1:658403-665625 GCF_004355925.1 Anarrhichthys ocellatus
CACACACACACACACACACACACACACACACACACACACACACACACTTTAAATAGAATGGCTTTCACAAGAGTGGTGTGTCTTTGTAATTATCAACACATACTTGTCACTCCGTCTCTCCATGCTAAAGGTCACCTCTCTCTTTGGGGTGACTCGTTCACTCACACTCAACGTTATCTAAATTTAAAGGTGTGTGTGTGTGTGGACGTTAGTGCATTACATAAAACAAGCTAAGTTTAATCCTGACACACGTCTGGCAGTGTGACCTGAGGAGCAGAGACATTGTGTACATATGAATCCATTTATACTGTCGTGATTATACGTATAAATAGAACTGTAGTGATGTACAACAAACAGTCAGGATTACGATTTAATGGCATTTTGAAGCACCGTTTACATCCATGTATACAAATGCATTAGAGTTGAAACTATTAAATATCCACCTTAAATAACCTAAAGTTTAAGCAGTTGCCCACTTTCACAACCAGCAACTATGGAGGAACGTTATCTTTCATTTGGAGTTGATATGAAACAATTGTTCCAACAATATTAAAAGCTATCATGGTCTTCACATACCACAATAACAACGATCAATTATGCAACGTCTGTTATAAACTATATTCAGTGTCTCTCGTTCTCTTGCCTTCTCTATGCTTCAGCACATTTTTGTTGCGTATTAAAAGAAAAGCAACATCATCCCGGCATACGCAGTCTGACGCAGTACCCTTATATTAGGGCTGTATCAAAATATGTATTTAACATTCAAAGCTTGTTTGCTGATTGAGGTTTTTAAATGAATCTTTGAATGTCTACCGTCATATTTTACGATGTTCTCACCTGAAGAAAATGGGGAAAACATGATTGTGTTGTGGGTATATAAATTAAATTTATGGTGGTAATAATAATAATACAAATAATATGAACGTCGAGGTTGTGAAAGAACCTTTAAACTTTACGGTAGTAAGCTGTAGTAATTGCCCATTTAACCCACACCAGGAAAGATGTCCGCTCGTCTTATACAAATGCACCCGTTTGGTTTCAAACTAAACAGAGAGCCAGAGAACGCGAACGAACGATTTGTATTTTGATTAAAGCTGGTTGAAGACATTTACAGGTGAACCTGAAGAGGTTCTTTTTTATCTATCTAATAGCTATCTCATTAACTCTTATGTTGAAGAACAATGCAGCTTTTCTGTGGGCTTTTTTGGGATGATAAAGCAACTTAAACAAGTAAAGAAGAAAGACAGGCTTCAGGCTTTACTCTCATACCACAGCTCTGCATTTTCTGCCATTTCATACCCTTAAGTGGAGTGACAAGAAGCCTCACTGAAGCTGTGGGCGATGTGGTTGTTCAGCCTTTAAGTGAAAAATTGCATCTAGTATCTTTAGTTGTTTCAGGAAGACAAATAAATAACCAGGGAAAGAGAGGCAGTATTACTGAGTGCATCTTAAAAGTAGAATTATCCATCGTCATCTTGTAAGCCTCCAAGTCAAGTTGCAGTTTACATCCTCATCTTTCCAAAGTAAAATCATTTGACCCCATCAGACATTTGTGTAAAAGTGTCATAATTAGCATATGAATTCTTGTCTTATGGCCGAAAACCTGACCTTTGACCGCCGAATTGTTGATCGCCGAGTCCACGTGGACGTAAGAAGAAAATCCCTCCAGCAGTTCTTGAGATATCGCTTTCACAAGAGTGGTGTGTCTATTTGGAATATATTGGCAGTTTTACAAAAGTGGGAAATTGATATCATTGATAATAATTATGGTAGCCTCCTATAAATAGGGCCCGCAGAGCATGTTGGAGGCCGCACATCTCTAGAGGTGCGTGGGCATTGGAGGACAGCCGATAGCTGGCATGGTCCTTGCATACCTGACGTTGTTCTCGGCAGGCACCATCTTGAATCTCAAAGATCTCTTATATCTCACAGCCCTTAAAACAGCCTCCAGCAAGCCTCCACTGTGCTCTGCTGCTCCGCCATAGATTCCAAGAGGGAGATCGGTACGTGTCCGCTAGTGGAGCGTCTATTGGGAGAGCTAGCTATCGAGCTACTGGGTATAGCTAACCTACGAACGAGGGAACAAAGACGTGAGCCGACAGGTAAGCATCATAGCTAGGCTAATGTTAGCGTTTAGCAGCCAGTAGCCACTCAGAGGCAGGTCTTCCAACAAGGACCCACTTCCGTTCTTTTCACACGACACAATGAGCTGCTCACATGACCACATTTCACAACGAGCTGCTCACATGACCACACTTCACAACAGGATGCTGAAGTGTTCATATGGTGCAGCTGGAGTCTACTAGAGTGGAACTGCAACCAAAGATCAACTAAGACCACAATCACGTTAAAATAAATCCAATCATAATTTTTCATGTGCATTGAGTTTGAGTGTTTGTAATCAAATGAAGGAGAGCGTTATCATATTACTGAGAAGATGAAGCTGGAGCCTTGGATAACATTGACCTCAAACAACCTGCATGTGATATAAACGTGGAGCCATTGGAGTATGTGCCACATGAGATATCGAGCATTACGTTTGGATTAGGATCTAAAAACGGCTAAAGAAGTATGCTACACATCCTCAGGGACTGGGGGAAGGAAGAAGGTATGAGGAAGAGTGCAGACAAGGTAACAAAAAGCTGACATGTCATAAGAAATACAAACTTATTCTTTGTTGCGTGACTTCATTGTTACATTTCAGTGCACTGTGCTTGTGCAAAATAGTTCCTCCGTGTCTGTATCCTCACATGTCGCCCAACTCCAGACAGTCATATCCTGTTACACAAGTACCTCATTAACCCAACTCATCTCTGCCAGACAGATCACAGAGGGAAGGGGAACCGGGTGGAGACTGAAGGTTCAACAGTTAACTGAATACCTTTTGGTTTGGTAGTTTTGGTCTAAACAAGACATTTGAAGACGTCACCTTGGCCTCTGCTATACAATTTATAGACAAAACTCTGGATTTACTGGATTTAGCCTCCCAAGTGGTGCTGAAATGCATCTCCAGGTACTGATCCTCAAAGTGGGCGGAGAACAGTATTAAAAAGCAGAACTGGTGAATAAGGCTACAAGTTAAGTTAAAACTGCTTTATACAAAACAAGGAGCATGTGTATCGCCTCTCAACGGCTCTTAACATGGCCGATGGCTGAGCCGGCAGATAGGAGCTAACAGTGCAAACAGAGCTAACAGTGTTTACCTGAGAGGGAACCAGAGGGACGGTGTTATCAGCTCAGGCCTGGCAGAGTCTTCGGGATGAAGACGTCCACCCACAGAGACAAGGTTACTTCTGACACAACAAATATGTGTCACTGTGCCATCTAAGAATGTACCTACTTAGAATGTAAAACTTTAGTTTGCTCTATTGGGCTAAAAACATACACAGTCCCACTTACAGTACGGCTCTCTGTGTGCATTATAGGCTATACCAGTGTCAGTTTATATCTTCCTCTTAATGCCTATAAAGAGTTTAAACCCACTGATGTATTTGCCGTAGTCAGGCGCTGTGCTGGCGGCAGAATGATGGTAACATTATGGATTAGCTGTGTCCATGCAGCAGTAAGCTGGTTTTAATGGATCTCGGAAAACAGCGGCAGCCAAGCACATTAAGAAGGCAGCATCTGCTTCTTTGGAAAATCTACATTTGAGTTTACATTCAGAGGCATTGTTAGTCATAAGAAAAAGAAACACGGTCTGGCATTTTAAACCATCGCCCTCTTTTGAGAGTTGCATGAAATGTGGTTGGAAGACACATTAAAGAGCTTTTGTTCTGTGTCATCTGACTTTCACTGTGCTTCTGTGGTTTAACTGGTGTCATCAGAGAACTAATACAGAGGCCTAAGCAGTCACTCCTGACTTTAGTACCTTCCTTGAGAAAGAACTTTGTGTGTGAGATCAGAAGGTGTGGGTGTTATCAAGGTATATTTAGTCATGCCAGCATGTAAACTGCACGAGTAACGTCAAACATTGACGCTCGGAAAGTGATAATTAGGGACACATGCAAAAAACAACGCTGACATTTTGTGAAATAATACTGCATGCTTGTTTATTGTATTATATTCAGAAGAGGAGATCAATATCGGTTTCCTTTTTGGGTGTGTCCTGTGTGGCGATACATCCATGATGAGTTTAGCCTCGCTCAGCAGAACTTGCATTCAAAGCCGTCTTAGATGCACATTATAGAAACCTGAAATGAGCCATTGTGGTTGACCTGGCGACTCTCAATAAAGCTGCATTGAAGAAGGTAAGCAGCTAGAAGCTAGAACCTGCTGCTGAAGACGGCTGGTTGTGTTAAGATCAGGGCTGCACGATATTGGAAAGAAAACGGACATTGCATTTATTTTCTGAGATATATATATATATATATATATATATATATATATATATATATATATATATCATTTGCTAAGGTTATTGTTAAAGGTAACAAAATATCTGCAGATAATAGCTAGCGAGCAGAGGTAGCAGGTGGATGTTAACTATCTTTCCGTCCCGTATCATGAACGTGCAGACAAAGCCTCTTTGTGTTGTTCAGAGAGAACACTTTAAAGTCGGATGCGATAAGGATATCAGGCTAACTGTCAGGTAAACACAACCCCTCTGTGGTCTGAGGCATCGCCGGTTTAGATGCAATGCAAACTAGAACTATTAGGGATCGTGCGACAGTGTCTCTAAACAGGACAGTGCTGATTTCTGAGTCAACATGAATGACGACAGTGTGGTTTATAGTACAGACCTGGTGGGATGTCCCCATAATTAGCAGCACTGCTGGGTAGATCCAGAGCTCCCAGTTGGGATGTGCTGAATTTACTGACCTTAAAATGAGAGGAAGGACCAGATCTATCAATCAGCTGCAGCCTTCAAGCCAAAATCTAATTTCACCAAACAAATTCCTACTAAAGCAGCCTGTTTTCTGTCCATTTAATAGACAACTGCCTTCGACGTTTGTCTTGTTAAACAAGAAGCTCCATGCCACATGTAGATGATGGTTATTACTCATCCCTGTTCCTCGCCACATCCACAGAAACTGTTAGTCAGCCACTGTCAGGAATGTGCATGGAATAGCAATGGTTCATTTAGGTGGCACGGATAAACTAAGACGAATACATGAGAGTGAGTGGAGAAAATGTCCTGCACGTAAAAGAAAGGTCGCAGGTTTGATTAAATCAACAGGTGAATGCACATCCTGTGACGGTCAGAGTGTCCTTGAGCAGGGAACTGGAGCTCTGAGCCTGCTCACTGAGCTGGAGAAGCAAATGTTGAACAGAAAGCACTCCACATGGTGTGTGGAAAGTATTGGCTATTTATTCAGAGTGCTGGCTGTGTTTGAGATGCCCCAAGAGACTCTGTATTTTAAATTTAAAATCATATAATACAGCGCACAGACGTTTCTTGTGCCCTGGGTTCATGAAATAAATGAAAAATGACACCTCACACCTCTCTATCAGAGCAACTTGCTACGGCCCTTCCCTAAAATCTCACAAACATGTCATTTTAACTTCCTTCATGTGATCCATGAAAAACAGACAAACTGTACGTACAAATCAGAGGAACTTCTCAAGGAACGAACACATTTCTCATGACTGCAACCTGGTGTGCAGAACAGAAAGATATAAATGCAACAACATATGAATCCAGGATAATATATCTTAAGAGTCGTGTGGTTTGTGATGCAAAAAACGGAGCCAAACCACCAAATCAGCCAATCGTTTTGTTTCAAGATGTCGTCTTTTCCGCATAAAATCTCAAAATAGCTAGATCTTCCCTGGCTGGATGGAGGCTACTCATCCAAAGTGTGGTTTGGACTTTTCTGTCTAAACATAGCAGGACTTCTAACAGTGCTGACACACACACACACACACACACACACACACACACACACATCTGCGCAGTAACTCTGGAAAATATTGCGCATGTGATCAAAAACTTTTATCTTGGAGAGCACTTATGGCACCAGAGAGAGGAGGAGGAGGATGGACGGAGGAAGAGAGGAGACAAGAGCAGACCACAAAGGTCTGGAAGAGGAAGAAATGTAGGATAACAGAAATAAAAAGACAGCTATCAGCCGGCAGACAAAAGCAGCATTCAGACAATATTCTCTCAGTTATCTCGGCCAAATATTGGATTTGCATCGCCCTGCTGTTCTGCCTCACACATATATCATCCGTTTGAGTCTCTATGGTTTCATGGACAGATGTGACGATGTAGGATTTTAATCAGGGGTGATAACATCTGTCTAGACCGCTACCGTGGTAGAGAACTGACAGATAGATTATTAGTCAATAAGAAAGAACAGAATCACACAATGTGACTATTGTTTCCCCTAAATGTATTAGTTCTATATGTATCCAGAGGGGGCTTATGAGTTACTTTATTCAAGTTTGTTTGATTGTTTTCCACTAAAAAAAGAAAACAATTTTATTTCCTGAAAGAATACTGTTAAATGTTAAACTGAGTGAATGATTATCAGGATATCTTCCTTCGCTTCCTTCAGGGACACTAAGCTTGGTGAGTGTTTACACTGACCAGGGCAGCAACTAATGATTATTATAACTATTGATTCATGCGTTGGTTGATTATTAATTATTTGGTTTTTTAACCATAAACGAATCTATTGTTTAGTCTAAAATATTGGTATGTTTGGTTTGATGAATGCCTTTAAACGAATAATCAATAATCACATTTATTGATTCATCTCCTAGCAGCACAGCACCACCACCAATGATAGCTTCTTCTGCTAACGTAAGAAAAGTAAGCTAACGTAGTAAGTCCGCTAACGTTAACTCACTTTTCGTAATAAGTCCGCTAACGTTAATTTACTTACGTATATAAATCCACTAACGTTAACCTGTTTTTCGTAATACGTCATACTCACTTCTTAGGGCGGTTCGATGGTCGCTCGTGATATGAACGTAGTTTCTCCTTTAAAGTCCTCACAGAGAACTCCTCCGGAGGTTAAACACACTTGTTTTCACTCGTCCTTCGTCGCCCCAAAAAAATGGCGGAAAAGTTAAATAAATCCATGCGACTTCTTTTCTTTTTTTTCTGCAGACAGCTTCAAACAAAACAACGTCGTCTTCTTTCTTTTAAACCGCGAGACACTCCTGTGTCTTTACTCCGTCTGAAGACTGGTAAAAGGAACGTCTCCTTCGCTCAACCGTTACGACGGGGATGACGCTGTTTTTTGGGGCGGGTCTCTCTCTCTCTCTCTCTCTCTCT
>NW_022280033.1:665725-671153 GCF_004355925.1 Anarrhichthys ocellatus
ACACACACACACACACACACAGGAAAACCTGTAGTAGCCTCATTTCAAAAATATATTTTTTTATAGGAATATTTATAATGTTTAATTTAAATATTTTCTCTTGGCTAATAATGGAGTATGTTTATTGATGTATTAATACATCACTTTAATGTTGGTAAAGGTATACTTGGGTATACAAGGAGGAGGAGGAGGAGGAGGAGGAGGAGAAGGAGGAGGAGGAGACGCTGCTGCTGCCGGGAGCTGAGCTCTCCTCCTCCCGCCGGAGCTCCAGGTCCAAGGCTTCAGTGAACCCGGATCTGGGTCTGTCCACGACGGAGTACATTTATAAGGTTACAATAACTTTAAGTAATATAATTGTCACTTCAACACAACCTCACAAGTTCTCTTTGAAGGCCTCATGTGAAGCTCTATTTCTCTTTCAGGAATAGTTCCACATTTTTGGTAAATACGTCTATTGTGCCACCAGCAGTCATCTAGGAATATTCTTCATAACGTTGATCTGGCTCTGATTGAGCAAACACGGTGACGTGTCAGTCATCAGTCTGCAGACAGAGACCAGTTACACCTATTACAGTTCACCGGTTGTGACACAACATTCACATTAACGCCTGTTTATTTAATTAATCCAGAATAAAATAATCTGTATCTGGTGCTCAAAAGTTAAAGAAATAAAAGAGAGTTTTATTGAGACAGCACCTCAACAGCAGAACTAAAGGGTCCAAACAAGAGGCACCCAGATGGCAGTTGGAGGTGTGTTAGCGTGCGTGTGTGTGTGTGATGGGTGTAGGGTCTCTGAACAGCAGGGGGGCCCGTCCCCAGGCTGTCCTGTCTCTTAATGACCCAGGCTGAGACAAAAGGGGGTGTGGAGGCTCTACATCCCTGTGTGTAGCAGACCCACAGCTGGTCACTCCCACATGGAGACAATGGAGACCAAGCCTCGGCTCATAAATAGTAATTCACATACGGACCAGGCTGTGCTGGAAGTCTGGTACAAAAAAATGTCCCCGGACTGATCTCTATGGAGGTACAGCTAAGAAGCTACGTTTACTGCTAAAAGGACACGGCTGGTGATATTCTATATTTTTCTTATATTGTCAACAGGATCTTAATCGACTCTGGTATTGTCTTCAACTACGGCTGTCGCCATGTTGTTTTTTTGGCAAACGACAGGAAGTGACCATATCTGGACTGAGGAGGAGTGATGTAGAGATGCCGTAGAGACCTGTCAATCACAGTAAGCCCCGCCCTAAAGCATCCCCTGCTTTATGGTCTGTTTGACGCTAAATGGAGCATAATGTACTAAATGAACATCATGCTGTATTGAAGAAGACTTGAAACTAGAGATTGAGACCATAAACTCATGTTTACAATGTTTACTGAGGTAATAAATCAAGAGAGAAGTAGAGTCATTTTCTCATAGACTTCTATACAACCAGAGGAGTCGCCCCCTGGTGGACACTAGAGAGAATGCAGGTTGAAGACACTTTAGCATTGGTTTCACTTCTCAGACCCGCTGGTTGCTGCCTGGTCGATAGTCACATGAGTCGTTAGTGTCGTTTGTCACTTGACTCGTTAGCAAGTCAAGTTAACATCAACCACTCTGTTTTCCTGAACCTAACTCAGTGGTTTTGTTGCCTCAACTTCACTCTCTGTCGAGACAGAAGATTATTTTGAAAAGACGCAATGTAGCAGCGAATGGAAACTGACTCGCTGTCCAAAACTGACGCTCGAGGGGAAGTTTGAGGCTTAGGATCAGAGACCAATCTGCTTTATTTGACGAGTTGGGAGTGAGAATGTGTTGATTGTGAATGTCAAAAGCAAAAATGAGACGGTAAGTACAGGAAAAGCCTCCACAGCTTTATATTGTGCATTTTATTATTGTTGCTTATATATTTAGACATTAATTGTTTTGATAGTTTTTCTGTTTTGTGAGGAAGAAAGTGCTTTGTTCCGTTTTTTTATATACATTCAATTTTTTGAAATAGAAATCAGAAAATGTTGTGTGTATTTACAGAGACACTAGGAACTACAGAGACTTGAGAACAGACTTCACTGTAAGTTGAATTTCGTTTCTGAGTTACATCAAGACTTGAAACTAGAGATTGAGACCATAAATTCATGTTTACAATGTTTACTGAGGTAATAAATCAAGAGAGAAGTAGAGTCATTTTCTCATAGACTTCTATACAACCAGAGGAGTCGCCCCCTGCTGGACACTAGAGAGAATGCAAGTTTAAGACACTTCAACATCAAACATGTTTGGGCTCAAAATAAATAAAACACGTCACAGACATCACTAAACTAGATTCAAAATAACTCATTGGGACATGAACACTGGTCTCCTGGTTTAAAGTCCTGTGTTTGCTTGTTGGCTTTAGTCAAATAACAAAAACATAAAGTAATAGCAGGCTTATTCTTTAATAGCCAATTTAGATGCCAATTATCGGCAACAGCTCACAGTTATCCTGAATATAATTACATCCGTGTGGTAATTGCCAAATTTTTCAAACATACATGCGTGCATGTGGTCCACAGCCTGCTGTGGGTTTGGGTTAATTGCTACTTAAACATTTAGAGCCATCCACCAATCAGTGTGTGTGTTGTGAGGGCAGGTCTAACGGCGCTAATCTCAGCTAACGACGCTAACGAGACCGGATAGGATGACCGGACGGAGCGACGGGTGTGAGGCAGCTCACCGGCAGCCAGGACTCAGGTGTCTCATCTCTGTCCACCGCCCAGAGTCTCAGGTGGTCATTGAGGCGTTGTTTTCCTGTGTGTGTGTCTGTGTGTGTGTGTGTGTGTGTGTGTGTGTGTGTGATCAACCAATGGTGTCACTGCTGCCACCCAGCTGCTCGTGTATCAGGTTTAATCAAACACACACTGCTGTTCATGAGACGCGGGAAACGAGAGTGAGGAATAACAGAATAAATGTTTTGACTGGCTGAGCTGCCTTCATCTGGGTCTGTAAGGTGTCTCGAGTTCACTCACATCACTGTAGCGACCGACAGGAAGACTTTAGTTGTCGCATTAACAGGACCGGTGATTAGCATTGATGTATAAAATCTCTGGTGGTGCTGCTTTGGTTCTTGGGATTCTTGGGGTTTATATTTAATGAAAGCGACGGCGTGTGTGTGTCTGTGTATGTGTGATTACATCCTCCAGGGTAACTGAGCCAAGACCCGACACAAAGAGTGTGTCCTCTGTCCAGGACACACACACACACACACACACACACACACACACACACACACACATACACTCCTTATCAGCTCATCAAATAGCAAACAAACTTCAAATATAAACTGTGAAATATAAACAGAATTTATGTTGAGAACAAGTGTGCCGGTATCTAAAATGTTAATAAATAAAAACATTTAAACAGCTGCAAACTATCTGCAGCTGGAGATGAATACATACAAATGATTTTACTAGGAGACCATTTTCTTTGGCCATCTGCGGATTGGACAAGACGACAAGATTTCTCAGAGGTGCAAAGGTTTTATTTATAGGAAAAATATAAATATAACATTAGTAAAAATTTATCTGACAACGATCTCATCTTTCAAGCAATAATGTCCTAAAAACGGATCTGAAGGCGTGTCAGGCGGCTCTCATGGAGATTGTGAGGAGACCCTTTGTTTACTAAATAAAATGGTTGTTGTGACAACATGAGATGACAATGTAAGAAATGTAAACCTCAGTGCTGTGAGATACTTCTGGCCCAACACCAAACATGCTTCTGCAGATGACACATGAGCACATTTTCGACGTTGGGAACGACGGCTGACATCACGAGGAGGGCACAGAGATGCATTTGCTGAGAAATGAAACTCATCAAACTTTACATCATACTTCAAAAACACATGGTGTCTATTACATTACATTTATTCTGCTGATTAAAGTATATATGAAGTCCAAATAGTTCAATATAACAAGTAAAAGATATAGTCTAACTACTGTATATATCTATAAAATAATATTTCGTGAAATAATTTAGAAAATTATAAAAATTTAAGCAATGAGTTAATTTCTTTACATTTTAATTTCATAATATCACATTTCATTTTATGACATATTGGTGTCGACGCCCAATCACCTTTCAGCTACATGTCCCCTGTTATTAGAAAAATAAAGATGACTTTTCATAATTTCACAAATTATTTCAGATTTTTTACACAATTCCTTCATATCATTATTTGTGTCACAGTGTCTTTATCTATCTAATAACTTTGGGGCTCCATAGAGTTTCTAAAGGAAGACAAACTGTAAACACAGGAAGCCAAAGCTTCGCACGGCAAATTGAGGTCATCTGAAGCTGTTGTTTTGGGGGCATCCAAGTTTAGGATGGGAAATTCCTGAGACGTTGTTATTCTGGGTCAGGCATCTGTGCGGTCGGTCACAGACACGCACATAAACCCACTCACAGATATTTAAGATGCATAGCCTTCATTTAAAAACACAAAGAGCACTCTTGTTGTATGTGCAACAGGTGAGAGTCACGGGACGGACGGCTCAAATAAACTTCACACTCTTTGGATTCAGGCCAGCAGCGATGAAATATTACCTAGTGCCAACTCTTCAAGACCATGTTGGATTTCATATGAATTAAGAAGAAGTCTGAGGATTTTGACAGATGACGATGTGCAGCAGTTAACTCTAAATACTTGTCTTAATGTGAGTGATGAAGTGGTGAAGCTTCATGGTGATGTCTATGAGTTCATGTGTTCACCTGTAGAGTCTCTAAATGTCTGGAATGTAACTAAACATCTCTTTAAAGGACGTTTTCTCTAAATGAGTCTGATCCACATGTTTTAGATTATATCCAAGTAAAGCCAATAAGCTGTTGACTCAGTTTATTTTTTATATTTATTATATTGCATCAACAACCTAGACGTTGCTGCGATTGCATGAAAGAAAAAGAACACTTGAAAACTAATTAAAGTTTTAATAATGAAACATGCTAAACTCTCAAACATCCCCGTTTCTTCTACAGTAACTCTGGGTGGATGTCAGGGGAAGGACTGTTGAAATTCTTTGTCATTTGTCCGCTCGAGGTTCCTCTCGGAGCAACAATAGCAGCTTTGTAGCTCGTAGCTCAGATCCTGGCAGCGATGGCCTTGGGTCCTGTGACTTTGGGTCCCGGGTGTCCGTCTGTTCGCTCCTCTCACACAATCCCAGCTTTTTGCAGATCAGAAGACTATGATGGCCGATAAAACACATCACTGATCAGACCGTTCAGCTCAGAAAGTATGTGTAGACATCACCATGTTTCCACTGGGTGCTGGAGGATCTGGGTCTGTCCACGGTGGACCGGTCTCTGCTGGAGGATCTGGGTCTGTCCACGGTGGACCGGTCTCTGCTGGAGGATCTGGGTCTGTCCGCGGTGGACCGGTCTCTGCTGGAGGATCTGGGTCTGTCCACGGTGGAC
>NW_022280033.1:671163-678663 GCF_004355925.1 Anarrhichthys ocellatus
CGGTGGACCGGTCTCTGCTGGAGGATCTGGGTCTGTCCACGGTGGACTGGTCTCTGCTGGAGTCTGAGCTGAAGGAGTTTCTGGTGAACCTGCACGATTTCATCTGGTTTCAGCAGAATCCGACCCGGTGGCTCCGATGACGAGCTTTAAGAATAACTCTATAGAAACAGACTATTTTAAACTACTGGGTTACTGATGTAGGTCATAGAGGCATCAGCATTAAACTGAGATTGCAGTTAAAAGTTCCTCACAGTACCTTTAAATAAATGATTACAAGATGTTTTGCATCCTGCGTCAATAACATGAATCATGTTGTTCTAACTGTGTCATTTCTAACAGATAGGAGTCCAGTATTAATCAATGAATGAACACGTTGCTCAGCTGGACTTTGTGCGCGTGACGGTGAGCAGATAATGACCCGGGGTCAATATGTGAGGCCCGAGCGTGTCTCCTGAGCTGTTACGTCAGCTGATTGTTAATCATTGTCTGTGACAGTAGCTACTGTTATAATCTGTTAGCTCTGTGCAGGATGTCGCTGGGTGAAGACCGCAGCAGCTCTCACATCACTATTTGGGAGAGAAGCTCGTCCTATCTCATGGTGACCTTCGTTCTTCTTCGTTGCTTTTTATTGTTCTAGCGTCAGGTGTCGGTTTCAGATCCCTTTAACTAGAGGAAGAACCTGCTGAACCACAGGCTCATGGGACACGATCAGATGCACTTATGTGTGGAACTTCTCACGACTTTAGACTTCTAAAGTGCTGCGTGTCCAAGTGTGTGTGTGTGTGTTCGTCTTTACCACACACACACACACACACACACACACACACACACACACACACACACACACACACACACACACACACACACTCCTTATCAGCTCATCAAATAGCAAACAAACTTCAAATATAAACTGTGAAATATAAACAGAATTTATGTTGAGAACAAGCGTACATCCTCTTTGTGAGTAGGCAGAAATGAAATAGAGAAGAATCAAGTCCAGACATATTGAGGAATCATTTGAATGCTTGGCGACAGATGTCTGTCGGTTATTTTGCATTTTCAACCTATTTTATTTCAGTTTTGACTTTGAAGTTTCATTTAACTGTTCAGAGTGTTTGTTTCTTTTTCAGTTTACTGTAATAACCATGGTCTGAACAAAAGTCAAAACACTATTTCCCTTAATGCTCTCAGACTCGCTGTATTTCTCTCTCTCATGTGTCTTTCTTTCCATAAAACTCTTTGCATGTGACAAAACAAAACAAGACAAAAACTCCTCCTGTAACCTGCAGCCTGACTCATCCTCTCGGGTCCCATTCAATCCGTTGAGAAGCATTGAAATGAATTTGATGCCTGCTCTCGTATTACAGAGACGGACAAAGATGGAGAGATTAGAAGAGACAACGCGGATGCGTCCCGCCTCACTGAACGCCGGTGACTTGTGCTTTTATTTCAGCCTGCTGTGACATCAGGCGAGCAACTTATAGGAGAAGGATTTACGTAAATTAAATTGCATGTAATATACAACGATTAGTGCTGATTAGTGTGTGTGTCTGTGTGTGTGTCTGTGTGTGTGTGTGTGTGTGTGTGTGTGTGCGTGTGTGTGTGTGTGTGTGTGTGTGTGCGTGTGTGTGTGTGCTTTGAGCAGGTAAAAGGTTTCCCTGTTTGCATGTTTGCACTGAGTTCTGGTTGGGAAGGGGAAGCAGTTTCCATAGTGACTCAGAGAGTCCTCGAGGGACAACGGAGGGCTACTGTATCGGCTCCAGGCTGACATTTGTTTCACTTCATCGTAACAGTAAAACCATTGAGTTTATTGTGACAGCGATCAAACACAGAAACACAGGAAGTTCAGGACCTTGTAGCTTCCCTCTTTTAGCCTGAATTATATTTTGGCATTTATATCGAAAACAAACAACTTGTACTTTGTGTTTCTGCTGGGTAGAAGAGGAGCTCACTTTTGTACTATTTTATCAGTGTTTAACCTTATAGTTTGTGATACTTTTTTTCAGCTTTCTGTTGTTATACTGCTTTGTAAACTCTGTTATTTAAGGTGATTTGTATAACCCAAATTTTCTTTAGGATTGTGCACTATTAAAGTAGCATATCCACTGACTTGATAAAGTATTTTAAATTCAGATTTATATGAAAGCAAACCCTATTTTGGATACTATCCCTCTGTATAGCAGTGACCCTACACTGCCTTTAGACTTCTGCGTTAGCGTTAGAAGATATAGCAGACATTATATAGCTGAAGGCACTGATTACATACAGTAGTAGTAGTTATATACTCAAAAAAGATCTATATCTACAATCAATAATGTTGCTGCTGTGCCTTTAAAGACGTCTCTACAACAGTCTCTTATAGGTCGTAGTATCATCTGGAGCAGAGTAATTATGATGTGACCTGTGACCCTGAGGAACATCCCCAACCAGCTTATTGTAAAGTATCTACACTTTCTCTACACCGTGTCTTCGAGGAAACAAGTAAACATGCACATAAATTCAAACATTTGCTGCCATTAGAATTCCTCCGCTTGGAGGAAATGCCAGAGACACCAACGACCGAACGGCCCGCAGTAATCACCAAGCTGAGCGTCACTGTTTGCGTCTGTGGTCTCGCCACTCTCCCGAAAGCTGTGCAATTATCCGTGATGGGCCTTCCACCGCGGCCGTCACACGTGTTCTAGGAATGTAGTAGTTTGGCGACGGCGAGGGAGGCAAACATCTATTAAATTCATTGTAGACCTACAAGAAATGTTTAATAACAATGAACCATTTTAACTTGATTTATCACGTTTTTATAGTGAAAATAATCAGTCATCTATATTTTACATCTCCACCAATCATACTGCCTGTATGAAAGCTGAGAATCAAGACTGAATTTAAAACACAAAAACTGTAGATTGTCTTTGTAATTTAAAGAATAGAGAAAGTTTCAGAGGAGCGTAGTGCTTTGTGTCGAGTGTATTCATGTGTGTCTTTGTTCCTGCTGTTGTCTGTGATACACTCTCACATGGGAATAACAAAGCAAACCGCCCCCCCCTGCTTTAGCTACACCAAAGAACCTGCCCTCCCCTGTGTGTGTGTGTGTGTGTGTGTGTGTGTGTGTGTGTGTGTGTGTGAAAGAGCCACCTGGCATCAGAATCACACTGACTCTATTTGCAAACAAACATGGAGATCCTTTCCATTTGCAAAGACCAAATGTGTTGTTTTTTAAATTTAATACAACAAAGACAATCTTTGTCAAGCGTATTAGCTGTTTCATAAATAATCTCTCCCACACTACCTGAAAACGCACATCACATGACCAGTAATTCATTACCTATGTTGACTCCACCACTGAATCCAGGCTGGGGTTGTTTTCTTCCAGATAAAGGTCACATGATAGAGGGTCACGTGACTGATAAGACCCAATCAGAACGTGTCTGCGTTTTTAAAAGGTCCCCGCTTCTGCCCGTCCAGAGGTTTTTTAAACTGAAATGACTTCAGCAGCGTTTTCATTCGCTCACAAACTGCTGATAGAAGAATCACCTTTGAATGTGTCTGAGCGATCTTTTGCATAGTAATCTGAATACAAGCGTGTGTGTGTGGTGAGAGGTGTTGGGTTTTAATGGCACTATGGTCTTATTTATGATTACATCTTCCTCACCGGATTCATCACTAAAAGGCAAATTATTATCATTCTATCAAAACAATGAAAAATGAGTTAAATAATCTATTTTGACTTCAGTGAATCTGTTCCTAAACTCTGGTTCTAGACTCATCCATCACCACTGAATGCATGAAACTGACCCTATGCAAACATCTGATATCGTCCTCAACTAAATTAAACATGATATAAACCCCACAAACCAAACTCAACTTTAAACCCCAGATTGAACTCTCAAATCTGTGGATTTTAATCTTTGTCTTCCTGTAGTGCGTCCTGGCTCAGATAGCACAGAAACACAAGAACACAGACATGTAGAGCCTTCTCTCTCTCTCTCTCTCTATACTCAGAATACACATCCTGAGTCATTTAGTTTCATTTTACTAACGTTTCACTTACAAACATTTCAGCCGCTGAACTTTTCTGATTTCTAAGTTCATCAAAGTAACTTTCTGCACTCAGATAAAAGCTGAAGGACACGTCCACTCAGCCAAAACGGTGCACACAGAGAATTTTCCATTTATACTGATGCATGCGTGACTTTATATGTTTGTTTAACCTGACAGCTCAAGAGCACACAGTTGAGTTCATGAACGGTGAAACAGTATCTTTGTCCATAAATCTGATCTGAATACACGTTTAAACGTTTGGATGAGAGAACCAGACCCACCAGTCTGGGAGGTACTTGTGTTCTTGTTCTTTCCATGCCTGATGGGTATTCATATCCAAATACCGCATGATCACGGCTACAGAGATCATCTTCTGATATGGATCCAAACATTTGATACAGAATCTTGCTGTTTAAATTCTTCACTTATAATCAAGTTGTCTGCAGAGTTGTTTTGGGTTATTTTTCATACATGACAACATGGAATTATTTTTCTTTTTAACTTCAATGACATTTTATTTCGCAGTAACGCGGCCGCTTCCAGAGGCTGGTCCTGCTTTAAAATCACGACGGGAATAATGATCGTCAATTTCTCTTAAAATGAAAAAAATCAAGTCTCTTTGAAGCTGATGACAAACTGCCAAAAGAGCAAGTTTTTTGTGATGCAATTGACCCGGACAGATGTGTTCACGGTGGAGTGTGAACCAGACTTTTTAAACGGTGCTGAAAAAGTCCTCCAAATTTAATTTAATTTCTATACTTCTATGTCCTCTCTCTGGTGTTAAGCTCATCTCGCTGTCCACCCCGTCTTCTGTAGCTTCTGTAGTCAAACGATGGTCTTACAACACTTAATGACCTTCATGAAGAGGAGGCCTTTTCATCCTTCACGTCTTCTGTCTTTTTAAAATAAGGCTTTTTGTTCAAAAGAAGTCCCTTCAGTTCCCCCAACGCTGCTTTGGCATACCAATATTCCCTGATGGAAGTGTTCGTGTAATAGTGGGGATTCTCCAGTCAACCATTTACTCTTGGTCTGATGTATTTAAAACCCTTGAACAGGCCCACAACACAAACATAGACCTCAACCCCCTCTGACTGCTTTGCATCCTGTCCTAACCCATTTTCACATCGATGCCTTTGTGCTCAACAAAAATAATCATTTAAATCGTTAAAATATGTGTATTGCTGCACAAAATGGACGTTATTCACAACTTTGCATCCAAACTAATTTGTTGGGCATCGACTCGGTAAGGAGAGAGTCAAGCTGGACTATTCCTTATTCTGCTGATGACTCAATGAAACTGACATCAAACCCAGGAAGATGCCAACTTTGTGAAGAATGTAGATAATCAACCCTGCAGCTACGGGAACACGATTAAAATTATTTTCAAATGTTTCCTGGTAATATATTTCCTGGCAGCATATTTCATTCATGCAATCAATGTTGAAGATTAGACGCAGTGCCCTGAAGCCCAGGTTAGTGTTCTGAGAAACATTAGCTTCAGTCAACAAAAAAGGACATAAAATACTGAACACTTACAGAACTTAAAAAACAATCACCTGGTCCACTTTTACAACTAAATCTGCCTGATATCACATCAGAAAGGTGCTGCATGCTTTTCAAGGAAAGCTGACTCTGGGGAACTACTGCTAGAGAGAAGCCTGCCATAATGTTGTGTAGTAAAACTCATGCTTGCTAATGTATCCGGCCGGTGAGGCGCTGCCCGTCCTCCACTGTACTCCATCTACTTTGGATAGAGAGGTCATGGAGGCCGTGGTGGCTGCAGCCTGCAGGGCAGACGGGTGGACAGGTACCTGGAACGATGACTGTTTGAGCAGAGTAACAGCAGCAGCTACCATGTTAGCGCTGTGAGCACGTTAGCAGTGATGTGTGAATGACTGTGAGTTAAAGTTATAAGGAACTTTTAATTTAGTGTTGATTTTGGCGGTTCCTGTGGACTAAAGTGGTCGTGTTTCTGAGCTCCAGAGTCCCTTTAGAAAACCTCTCATTTTACTGCTGCAGGGTCTGACAGTCTGCTCCTCTCAGTCCTGGTTCTGGTTCTCCCGTGCCTCCCTTCCATCCAGCGAGTCCAGCAATACGTCCTGGGTCTCTAGCAGCAGTGTCGGTGTAGGCTCCAAGCAGAGACCGGAGGAGAAGTTTCTGGTAAACCTGCATGATTTTATTAGATTTCATCCGGTGGCACCGATGACAAGGATTAAGACTACCTATATAGAAATAGACAATCTTCTCTCTGATCTAACTTATAAAGGTGTTATAGAGGCTTCAGTATTAAACGTCTCAGTTTAATGCTAATTCATTTTCTTAAAAAACCCGCATTTCATCCAAAACTAATACATTTCCCCAGAAACTGGCTTTCTCTCATGGACACAAAAGCACATGCTGGTGCAAAACCAGTGAGGCTTGAAACCAGCTCTCACACGCAGGTGTCAAACCGACTACTGACGAACTCTGTGTCTGTTCTCAAACAGACGACAACCAACCTCTGTTTCTCAGGAAACGAAAGCAATAAAATGCTTCTCTGATGAACTGATTGAAAAGTGAGTCAGTGATGTAAAACCCCTTCAGTCACCAAACTTGATGTAACTCAGAAACGAAATTCAACTTACAGTGAAGTCTGTTCTCAAGTCTCTGTAGTTCCTAGTGTCTCTGTAAATACACACAACATTTTCTGATTTCTATTTCAAAAAATTTAATGTATATAAAAAACGGAACAAAGCACTTTCTTCCTCACAAAACAGAAAAACTATCAAAACAATTAATGTCTAAATATATTTTAAGTTTTAAGTGGATTCATTGTCATACACTTGCGTGTTTATTCTACTTAATTTATTTATTTTATGTTGCATTAGTTTAATTTCTGTTGCTTTTTTTCTGTATGTGTGAGAGTCTGTTTTCTTATGAAAACTGTTTGCTGACAGTTAAAAAAGCAACAATAATAAAATGCACAATATAAAGCTGTGGAGGCTTTTCCTGTACTTACCATCTCATTTTTGCTTTTGACATTCACAATCAACACATTCTCACTCCCAACTCGTCAAATAAAGCAGATTGGTCTCTGATCCTAAGCCTCAAACTTCCCCTCGAGCGTCAGTTTTGGACAGCGAGTTAGTTTCCATTCGCTGCTACATTGCGTCTTTTCAAAATAATCTTCCGTCTCCAGAGAGTGAAGTTGAGGCAACAAAACCACTGAGTTAGGTTCAGGAAAACAGAGTGGTTGATGTTAACTTGACTTGCTAACGAGTCAAGTGACAAATGACACTAACGACTCATGTGACTATCGACCAGGCAGCAACCAGCGGGTCTGAGAAGTGAAACCAATGCTAAAGTGTCTTCAACCTGCATTCTCTCTAGTGTCCACCAGGGGGCGACTCCTCTGGTTGTATAGAAGTCTATGAGAAAATGACTCTACTTCTCTCTTGATTTATTACCTCAGTAAACATTGTAAAC
>NW_022280033.1:680172-703508 GCF_004355925.1 Anarrhichthys ocellatus
TCTCTCTCTCTCTCTCTCTCTGTCTGTCTCTCTGTCTCTCTCTCTCTCTCTCTCTCTCTCAGACTTGGAGAGAGTTATCAACATAACTCGGTCGCATTATTGTGAATCCCACTTGAAATCCTATTGCACAAAACTCATGCTCAGCAAAGATGGGAATACTTATCAAATTGTTTCTTTAAACCAGTGTGAAAATGACTAATCATTCATTTGAGCTCGGAGACAGTTAACAAAGCTCCAGAGTTACGTCACAACACTTGGCCTGTCGACGTCGAGCCTTTTTGGCATGCTGAAAAAGACAAAGGGGTGAAAACTCTTGGTGAATCCAAGATGCATAAACAAAAGCTGTGCAGGCCAAAACATTCCTGGTGAAATACGGAGAGGAGAAAGAGCTCAAAGTGAGAGGATGGACCCGAACTGCTGCCTGATACACGGAGCCACTGCCATGCCCATAAAAGGGAGCAGGGATCCTTCTCCTCCTCCTCTGTAGAGGCCGAACACAGTGAAGGAGAAGCCTTTGTGTCTCTCTCTACGACTGCCAAGCAGAGATTTAAAACTGATCTGAAGCTGAATTTTATTTGGTTTTATTGATAAATATGTGATGGAGAAAAGCTGCAGTTCAGGTCTGGACCAAAAATCCCTTCACCACAATCACAACAACCCCGCAGCTGGAGTGTCCGTCTTTTCCATTTTTTAATTGATGAACATTTCGGATTTTATTCTAGAAAAGAAAGAGGTCTGTTTTTTTTAGCGGCACCACGTTGCTCGTCCTCTCACATCAAATTCTTCATATGTTTACAATCCATCACAATATTGTCCCCCTGTCCTGATTTTATTATTATAATTTGCTATTTCGGGACTATTCTGCACACACAACATCTACACGTCTGCCCTAGCAGAGAGATCACTCCTCTGTTGCTCTCTCTGAGGTTTTCTTGTATTTGTTTTGCCCATTAAAGGAGTTTTTCTTGTCCACATGAAGGTCTGAGGATCGAGGGAGTCAAATGCTGCCAAGACTGTAAAACTCCTTCCGGCAAATTAATGGTTTGTGATATTAGGGATACATAAATAAAATGGACTTTCACATTTTAATCAATCTGCCAATCAAAGCTTTTAGCAACAAGGCAGATGTTTTTGTGGATCCGTATCGCGCTAAACTATAAGCCCGCCCACCTTTTAGTGGTCCAATCAAATGCGAAGGATTTGATTTAAATGCCTCTTGTAACTATGCACCGCTCAAATATTCTGTTTCACTGGGATATTTGTCACAATACAGAAGGTTAGGACACTCTAGCTTCTCTTTCACTGGACTTTAAGGCTGAATCCTTAATGCAGCAGGCCGGGGTTCGATTCCGGCTCAGGGCCTTTTGGTGCACGCCATCACATCAGTCTCCACTGTATTTCCTGTCTCTCTCTCTCACTATCAAATAAAGCAGAAATGCCGACAAAAATATTTCAGTTAGACTTTCAAAAACAAATCAGGAAGCTCCCCTTCGATTGATCCGTGAGAGACGTTTAAGAGCAAGATATAAAAATAAAGTAAACCCACGTGAAATAAGTGACACGAATACGAGACGTTCACTCATTGAGAAACTACATGCCATCTACTTTCCTTTTCACTGAGTGGTTGTGATCAGATGTCACAGCTGAGGTTAGGCGTGGTGTGTTTCTGGGGGGTTGTAAACCTGTGAATGTAGCTTAAAGAATCACCGAACCCACAAACAGAAAACAAATAAATGTTTGCAGCAGCTGCAGTGAATTCTTCAACATGTCCGAGCTCTATTTGTAATCTGTTGGATGTTACTTATCACTCTTCTGATTCAAATTGTTTCATTTAGCTCAAAGAGTCAAAGCCATTGACTTTGTACATTGTTCACTTTTTATCTTAGCAAAGCAACAGAAGAAGAAAAGCTTTGAACCAGGAACAAATAATAGCTGAAGCGTGTCCAGACTGGTTTTTGATGGGGTGGCGCAGAGAGACCTGACTTAGTGTTAAAGTTTTGTTTGTACATGTAATGAACATCTCTTAGGGTTTGACAATCACACCACCTTATACTGACCAGGCTGTTCTCAGACAGCGTTCATAGCTACACCTACGATAATGTATACGCTGCAAATCGTAGATATCCCACGAAATGAACTCTTACTTAATGCTCTAAATAAAGAAGTGCAGCATCAACCTGTAAGACCTGCAGAAAACCTTCTGTGAAGGAAAACACATCTTCACACATGCAGCTTTTAACGGTACAATGATGTCATTTTAACACTATAAGGGGGTGGTGTGTTAGTGGGGAGGTGATGTCACAAAGGCATTAAAATCGGTTGCTCGAGGTCGCTCTGTTTCCCGGCCTGCAGCATTAGTGTCCCCGATGACTCAGAAGACATAAAGAAAGTATAAAACTAACACTAGAACTGGGATGAAGACCAAAAGTCTCCCATTAAAGTGATGAAATACTGTTTGTGTGAAAGGACCTATTTAGAGACGAATCCTAAGAAGAATGATCCTCAATAGACCAGCATGCACTGCAGCCAGACCAGCAGCTCCCTCTCTTTTGCCACCATTATCGCTCTCTCTCATCTGTAACCGCCGATCAACATTCCAACAGAGTTATATTTGCTCTCTGTTGCCCAAAGGCATTCTGGGAAATGTGGGAAAGAGCCATGGAGGCAGAGATAAAGCAGATAAACCAGAAAGTGCAAACACTTGGTCCCAAGGACAAATTCCTGGAATGTATCACAGATAAGCTCATCAGAGGATGGACGCACCGTATAATCAGTTACACCTTATATTAAGCCGAGTCTGCGTTTCTGTTCTGGACAAAACTGCAGTTGTTTGGAAAACTGAATATCCGTGACACAACAAAACACATGACTTTCAACCAGGAGACCGGTGTTCGTGTCCCAAAGTGTTGTTGAGTTATTTTGAAGTTGGGTTAGTGATGTTTGTGACGTGTTTTCTGTATTTATATTACTTTGTTTACATTTTACCTACATTCTTATTTTAAACCCACTCAGGATGTTTTTCCGAAACCTAAAGTGTTTTTGTTTTGTTTTGCTTTAAGTTGATGTTTTTAGGACTTTTCGGCTTCTTTGTCCAGTTTAAAACATTCGTTATCAAAGTATTTAAAAAGTAATGAAACGTAATAAGTTTGATCATTTATTACATTTTTAAAAGGGTAATTAGAAAGATTACATTACCCAGCACTGCTAACAGCCGATACGGTTTCAGTAAATCCCATTTTAAATTCATTCGGGAAAGTTTGAAAGATTATTTATACATTTCATTCAGAGAAATGCAGTTTTTCTTTGATGTGCGTAGCTTCAGCTCAAACACATGAATCTAAGCTGTTTGATGGATAAACACATGTGGTTGGTGGTGGAAGTGGCTCCAGCTATAATCTGGCCCGTGGGGAACAACGCTGGTCAGACTTTATGTGGCAGAAAACACAAACACACTCCCGGGCACATTCAACTCAAAACTAAAATATGTACGAGACGCTACATGAACAATGTATTCCTTGTACATCCACGTATAAAAAAAGACACCCTTTACATCCATTGTAATTGTCATTGCACACCATCCCGTCTGCCTTCAGGGCGGTTAGTTTGTCTGAGGCTCATTCACAGATCAGACTGTGTACCAGAAGTGGTTTGAGGGACTTAATGAGCAGGGCTCGTTAACGGGAGGGCGGAGTAGCCCTCTCGAAAGACTAACAGCTTGTGCAGTGGGAGGTCAGCAGACGAGGGAGGGAGAGCGTCTACATCAGTGTTTGTGTGTGTTGTGTAGTGCAGGTATACTTCATTAGCGTGAGGGCGTCTGCCCCTCCGTATACGTTTCTGTGAGGTGAGGTGAGGTGAGGTGAAGTGAAGTGAAGTGAAGTGAAGTGAGGTGAAGTGAGGTGAAGTGAAGTGAAGTGAAGTGAGGTGAAGTGAGGGGGCTTTCCTCCTGAACACAGGCCTCTTCCGGAACGCTTATGGTTCTCTGTAACAGCGACGTGGCTTTGAGGCTCCTGACAGGTCTTTCAAAATTTCACAAACAGATAAATCAAACAGAAGACAGCATAACGAGAGCGTTGTGCATATGAAGGTGGCAAAACACATTTCTGTTGAAGGCCGAAATCATTTCAGTTATGAAATCGTATCGCTTTTTTTTGTCTTATATTTCTGTATTACTTTGGAAAAACACGATAATCTGTAACAGATAATCAGATTCACATCAGAAGTTTTATAAATTAGATTTATGATAAATGGAATTCTTGCTACAGCAAAGAGAAACTTTTTTCGGGGGTTATATTTATATTCAAAGCTGAAAAACACCCAAAACGACATTTTTGATGCTGCTATCGTGTCTCATGCACCAAATCTGATCGATCAAATAAAACCAACTTCTGTTACGTTGGAAGATTATAAGGAGATTTTAACTTCGGGAGAAACTTTCAGAGTTTCTGTGAGTCTGAATGGAGGTGAAGCACGAGTCAAGAAAGTCGAGTTTACAAAAAGTTTTACAGACCGTTGCAAAAGAAAGAAATACAGTGTATGAAGATATGTCTAAGCGGCAAAAACTGCAGAATATTAAGTCATAAGATGGAGAAAAAGCCACAGAAAACACGTAAGTATTAAGAATCTTTACATAGATATTGATTTGGCCTCTGCGGGGCTGTGCACTTCTCTAGCAGGTGTTCATTTGTAGATATATTATGAATAAGAGCATCTTGAATTTCTCTCTTGGATGTCCCACAAACAGTCGAGATCATTTGCTCTGAAGGGCGGCTGAGAAAGAAACTAGTGATTCAGAATGAAATCAGCAGCACTTCAGACACCGGATGGTTTCTGTCCCACACAAAGTAGAGCGGAGCAGAGCTGTGGCTCTGTGTGGCGGAGGCCAAGCTTGTGATGACTGTTTACTCAGCCCCACTCCGACCGAACACTGCCGCCATTCATCCTCCGCCAACAGGCCGAGGAGCCCAGTGGAAAACTGGACACACACACATATACAATGTCCCCACAATGTCAGGAATCAGTGCAGTCCACAGTAATACATACAGTATATATTTATGGTCTTCTTACGGAGAGCTGCAGGTAGAATTTAACATCATTTAACAGACTCTTGATGCACAAATATATTTGTACATAAATATAACATTAAAAGTGTTTTTTCCCCCCAGAAATACACATCTTTGTACCACTGTACAGAGATTAGAGTGACCGACTATATTCCTAAACCCGGCCACAGGTGCATGCTGGGATATGCTCTATCCAACCAGTGACCCTGAACAGGTGGAACACACAGAGGACATTCTGTACCTGGGAGGATGTGGAGGAAACGTTCTGTGAACTTTGAGAACAAGGTGTTCTGAGAACTGTAGGAGTCGAAACACCGTGATTCAGAAACTACAACGTGGGAGAACCCCCCCCACACACACACTGTGAAACCACTAAACCACAAATTTTAAGTATCTCAACTAAAAGGAGATTAAATTAATAATAATAATGATTTCTCAGAATGAATCATATAAATATGAATAAATTCTATAAAATATGTACATTCTTTAATATAGAGTAGCAGAAAAATACAATAATAAAACTATAAATGTACAAGAAAATACATATTGAATAGGATAAATATATTCTGTTCAATAATCATAATTTAAAACACTAAAGGAGGTTTTGTGTAAAACTGGAAGCTTCTTATTCGCTTCGCAGGATGTAATCAGAGACTTAAAGTACAGCAGCTCCCCCGTGTGGACACATGTTGTCTGTGCATTTGAACGTATTTGATTTTTTTTTACTTTGTCTCACTCAGATTCCAGAAATATTCGAGGGGGGTCAAGAGCAAAGATCTGTGCAAGAAAGGGTTTTTTGATTAAGCTTTTTGCTTTTCAAAACCGGGATACTTTCACCCTTTTGGGTCATAAAAAACCCTTCAAATCAAACAATCTGACAAACAAAGAGGACTTTTTTGGTCACAAGTAGATATTTCTTGGGTTTAAAAGGGTCATAAGCAAAAACAAAGCGGCCCTGTAAACATTTTGCTTTGCCGGTTCTGAAACGTCTCCGTCGCCGGCTGTCTCAGGTTCTTAGGAAGACAGACGGGAGGTGAAATGAAGGGCGACAGCAGACAGATGGGGAGAGGCGGAGCAGCAGAAGGTGGAGCCTTGAAGACTTGTAATGATGAGAAACCCAAGTAAACCAATTAACACAGTTGGTCAAAAATAATTGTCTTCATGTCACATTTCATTCAGAGCCTCATTTATACAACATTATATTAATAAAAACATGGAGGAAATGGATTTGTTTATATGGCTGTTGTCTGATTTATGTCCAAAACTCTCATTTTCAAAACCTTTGAGAATTATGAACCTGGCTTTATCCAAAGTTCAGATTTATGTTGTGGAAATGTTTGCAAATTAGCAGATATTTAATAAGCTGTAGGACAAACATCCACCAGTGAGTACTCAGATTATGTCATACGTTAACCCTTCTGTTGTCGTTTCACTTCTTCACATTCACTCCTGCAGACATTTTTTCCTATTTTAAACTGCAACAGGTGCAGGTTTGCTGCATATCAGCCCTCGTGCTGTATTTAAGAAAGTTAATCTGTAAATCAGATTGGGAGCATCTCCACAGACGTCTATCTGTCTTTGAGTCAGGTCTTCAACTTAAAAGCCACCGGACCATCTGGACCATCTGGACCAGATGGACCATCCCTGACTGTAAAACCACGACTCCTCCTGATGATAAGAGGATAAAGCTCTCAGTCTGTGTCCCTGAGGTTTGAGGCTAATCTTCGTATGCGTCCTCTGACTTACATACATGTAGCAGGTCAGTGTGTTCAGACCGAGGAGGCAGAGGACTCACAGTTTCTGTTCTTTTGTGGAGAATAAGGAGGACGTGGGCAGCGATGTACCGATCAACCTCCCTGCAAAACAAGGACTTGATGGCTCTGTACGGAGGAGAAGGAGACCACTACTTTGTCACAGAGGAGGACTGCAGCAGTGAGGTGAAGCTTTAAAGATAATAACATTTAAAACCGCCTGCAAAAATATTCCTCGTAGAAAAGATTTGTACATATTTCAACTTAATGCAGCTAAATTGATTGTAAATATAAATCCAAACAACTGAGTCTTCTTCAAAATTCTTCAATGAGTCTTGTATGATATTTAGAGATTATAAGTTTCATATCAAGTGCGAGAATTTAATGTATAAGTAAGCTACAATATTGTGTATTTGCAGAAATACAACAGTTTTATAGTTGGAGGTACATTTAAATAAGTTGCAGTATCTAATTCTTCACATTTTAAATTGTTGAAAGAGATGCGTTCTATTCATATTTATTGTTTAGACACCCCACACCCCGGTCATGAATATGTGTTTTACATAATTTGTGCATTGAAATAAAGATGGAAATCCCCAAGTTGAGTTCGATCTCTTGCACCACATCATCAGCCGCTCTTTAGCTTTGAAATGCAACCTCAGCTGTTATGTGAAATCAATGCAATGCACTTTTGACTTTTTGTATTTTTGTACTTCAAGTATTACAAAAATAAAGAACATGAATATGAAATAGATGCATATTTTTATTGTATTTTTCTTCTGATTAAAAGATGAAAGAGCTGTGCAGTTTTTAAAAGTGGTAGATTTGTGCAAAAATGTGCAAAATTAAACATTATGAGTCATTTCAGGATGATTGAACGACTAATAATCAAACAGCAAAGAGTCACATTGATGTTCATTTACATTGATGGCACTGGATGCGTCCACCAAACAGCGTTTCCAACCTTTCAGGTGTTTGATCCGGATCCGGAGCGCGGCGAGGAAGAAGGAAAAGGAGGCCGAAGCATTCGCAGGTCTCTGTCGCTGGAGATCTACGGTCTGCAGAGGGAGCCGCACGTTTACTTCTCCAACCAGGAGTACTACAGGAGGCTGGAGGAGCTGAAGAGCGCTCACCTCAGGAACATGTCCGAGCTGGAGAGGATGTACATCGGTCAGGGCAGAGAGAGGCAGGAGGAAGAGGAGGGAGGTCTGGGAGGAAGACAGGACGGAGAGGACAGACTGTCAGTGAGGTGGGATACGTTACACTTTCATATCAAGATGCTTTTACATGTCTGTGTTGTTTTGAGTGTGTTAGGGATCAGCTATAAATCAAGAATGAAGGTGTCTGATTTCAGCTGTGTTTCAATGTGTAAAGGTCATTTGTGTTTTCATTTATACAGCAGTGTAAAAACAAAACAAGTGTGGACAACCGTTTCATACAAGAGGAGCAGGAACAGACAGATATTCAATAAATATATTACAGAGAAAAGGTAGAAATCAATCGTTACAATGATGAAAAGGCCTAATCTTTGAATCAATCACAATCAAAGCAAGTCTCAAGATGACACTTTATTATATTAAATATTAACAGATACATAGAAGGTCTGCTTCACTCTTGAAATACAGACATGGAATCGCTGTTATGTGTGAAAACTTTTCACTTTTCAAATAAATATAGATCTTTTCAACTCAGGTGTGTTTCCACCTGCAAATTACTGTTAGCTAACTATTTCACCCGTTTATCCATAACTTTTAGCAACTATTTCAACTGTTTAGAAAACAAATGTCAACGCAATGCATTGTGTGATATAGTCACTCACAGGGAAGCTTAATGAATCAGGTAAGTTTATGTTTCTATAACAAGTCTGATTTAAAGGAAACTGATCTGTATCGCTGTCGTTATCCACAAGGTGGCGGTGTTGTGTTAAGAGAATGTCAGCCATTCCCTGATATATGATATCTGCACCCAGCAGCAGCGGCCCTGCCAGGAAGCTCCAGAGGATCAACTCCCAGGAGGAGCTGGACTTCCACGACACGTCCAGCGGTTCAGACCAGTCAGAGCTGTGTGGAGCGGACAGCATGGGGGAACTGGACCTGGACAATCCAAGAGCGACTCCTGTCCAGGACCAAACCTTCGAGAGGTCGGTGAAGTACAGCTGCTCACATCTGTTCTTGAATCTGGCTACTCTTGGAGAGGAATGACGAGGAGGCAGAGAGAAAGTTGTTTCTTTTAGTCTTCTTTGTTGTCAGTTGATTTGTCACATTTCACTCTCTTCTACTTCCTTCCCAGAGACTTCCTGCTGAGCCCCGAAGAAATGCCGACCCGGGAGCAGTTTCGGTTCCAGACCAAGGCCTCCTGTCCGAAACCGCATGGAAGACCGTCCCATCAAACTGGGGTCAGGGTCAGGTCGAACTCCAAGGCCACCGTGCCCAAGCCCTTCCAGATGATGCTGAGAGAGGAGGAGAGGAAGAGGCACAAGGTGCGGACGCGCTCGGAGATCGAGCTGGAGAACACGCTGCTGAGACGGGAGCTGGAGGAGCTCCAAGAATGCCAGAAAAAGTTCCGGGCGTCCCCAGCGCCGGCGCACATACACCTACCCCTCTACGAGATGATCAGCCGCCGCCCCGCTCGCCCCTCCGACCGAAGCAGAAGTAGTGACAGCGACCGTGACCGTGACCCCAGAAGCAACCGGGCGCCTGCCGCCGCTTCGCCGAGGCCTTTCCACTTCCTGGAGAGAGAGAGGAGGAAGAGGGAGGCGAAGATCGTGGCGGAGCTGGGGAAACTGGGGCCGAAAGACGAGCGACGGGCCTTCAGGGCCAGGCCCATGCCCAGCTCGATGTACGGAACCAAACCTGGAGCACACGCTGAGACCACGAGCCGCCAGTATCTAATACTCTGCTCCCTGGAGAGGGAGGCCACGGAGGGCCGAAGCGATCCAAACTCCAACCTGGAGCCGGACGCGCTCCACCCAAAGTCGGACACCTCTCCCGACTCCCGTAGGCCTCGGAGATGTCCGTCCTCCAAGCCAGTGAAGAAGCAGATAGAGCTGTCCATTGAGATGGTGAAGGAGAGGGAGTGGTCCTGCACTGACCTCTGAAGGTCCTGCACTGACCCCCCCCAAGCCTCCGCTCTCTAACAAGAGTGACTGCCTCAGTGTGAGAGAGAGAGTGTTCATGAATCAAAGGGAAGGAAAGCAGAAGCTGCATCTGAACTGTTGATCAGTTTAATATGCAACTGATTAGTAATTCCTTGCCATTCATAATACATAATATTCTTATACATAAGGCTAAAGTTTAACACACATAGTTTATGTATTGTATGTCCTGTAGAAAGGTATGTGTTGTTCACATAATGCATTTGTTGTGTTTAATTTATAAGCTCTTAAAATAGGTAAATGGATGCCATACATACAGCACATGTATCACCCTGACTCATTCCAACATTGACAGGATGACATTGGTATTTTAATGGCTGACCATCTGGGGGCAACTCGTGGTTCAGTGTCTTGCCGGACCTTTTGGAATGTGGATATGAGGATTAAACCACCACACCCAGGTACCATGCCATGTTGTGTGTAAATGTGGTTCTGAGAGAGTGATGACCTACTTTAGTTGGGGTTGTTGTTCATGGTGCATATAACAAGTGCATTCTTGCCAGCTACCAGCTGTTCAGGCCTGTGTGTAATGTTAAGAAGGAAACCATGGGTACACTTCAAATGTCTGCAGCACGCATAGTTATCAACCGACAGAATTATCACCCGAATCTGCAGCTCCACTCAGTTTGACCGAGCTTCATCGCGGGTTTCAGCTCATTGTTTAGTTGTCCGGCCCCAACTTTACTGTTTCGGTTCACTGTCACTGCTCTCATCACGAGCTGGTGAACAAAGTGGCACAAAGCATTCAGCAGCTTTTTTGTATGTACTCTTTTTTTTGGCGTTCTGTAAATAAAGTGGTGACATTATTTTGCTTTTCTTTTGTGGAGATGATGGAATGAGAATAAAATATGCAGGCACGCAGTACAGCTGTTGATATTGCGCTTGGAATGTTTCTCAGGAAGCCTTCAGGGGGAGGAGAGGGCCTTTTGGCATTAGGTGCACAGACACACTCACACACTCCTTCAAACGCTCACTCGTTATGGGCACCTTCATGTCCCGCTCACATGAGCTCATGCGGGCTCAACCAATCACAGAGTGACTTCGTCGCTCACGTGTTTTACACCCATTCATCCCAGTCCAGGTTGTCCCGGCACGGAAACCCCCCGTAACTCTATTAAGAGGCAGCGAAGAGGGAGTCGCTAAGGAGTCACATGAGGCAGCGAGCCTTGCGCGAGCGTATAAATCGAGAGGCACGGACAGATGAGCAGACGCACGCGCCGCTGCTGACAGGAAGGATGCTGCAACATGTGTTGGTTTACCTGACGCTTTCTTCATGTGAGTAAACCTGCGAGTTATCCATCGTTTCAGAAAAGCATTTCGAATATGAAAGCACGAGACTCTCTTTGAGCAGCCATAAAAGGAAGTTATCTTATTAATCATCTTCATCGGTATCTTTATTCCAGAGGATAAGATAAACTGTACATGTAGGCTACCGGTATGAAATAAAGAATAACATACATGACATGTGTGGAAATGTTGGGTATTTGATTTGTTGGGCACTTATGGCAGTGTGTGTGTGTGTGTGTGTGGGGGGGGGGGGGGGGCATACCGATAAAGGGAGGAGGCAGCCATGTGATCTAGCAGAGAGTAACTGACTGGCATCACAGGACACGAGGCTGTGAATACGCGACTCCTTTTTTTATTTTCTGAAGGTAACGTTTTCAGACTGCTCGCGAGTAAATTCCGGGAGTCACGAGACAAATCAGTTGGTTAACAAGTGCGCTGAGGACAGGATGCTTCTGCACGTGTTTGTTCACCTGTGGATTTGTTCATGTGAGTAAAGTAACCCTTTTAAAACGAAATAACTGAAGCCATGTAACGTAGTCTGCATTAAGCAGCCATAACAATAAGTTATCCATCCATCCATTTTCCTCCGCTTATCCGGGGTCGGGTCGCGGTGGCAGCAGGTAAAGCAGGCCGACCCAGACCTCCCTCTCACCGGCAACATGTTCCAGCTCATTCTGGGGGATCCCGAGGCGTTCCCAGGCCAGCTGGGAGATGTAATCCCTCCAGCGTGTTCTGGGTCTTCCCCGGGGTCTCTTCCCAGTTGGACGTGCCTGGAAAACCTCCAGTGGGAGGCGTCCAGGAGGCATCCTAATTAGATGCTGAACCACCTCAGCTGACTCCTTTCGACGCGAAGGAGTAGCGGCTCTACTCCAAGCTCCCTCCTGATGACCGAGCTCCTTACCCTATCTCTAAGGCTGAGCCCGGCCACCCTACGGAGGAAGCTCATTTCGGCCGCTTGTAGCCGCGACCTTGTCCTTTCGGTCACGACCTCTGGGTCGTAGGTGAGGGTAGGAACGTAGACCGAGTTGAGAGCTTTGCCTTCCGGCTCAGCTCCTCTTCACCAAGACGGTCCCGAGATACTTGAACTCCTTCGCCTGAGGCAGGCACTCCGTCCTATAACAATAAGTTATCTTTTCTTTTAATTCGTCTTTGATGTGAACAGTCGGTGCATGAGATTCCGGTACGAAACAAAGAACGAGCCGCTCTTTTCAATCATTATAGGGAGGAACGAGTGTGTGTGTTATTGCTCTGTCTTTAACAGCACTCGGCAGATTGTGTTATTAAATTGCGCATTCTTCTGAAATGTGTCATCATCCATTTGTGTGCATTCGCGCATGCGCGTGTGTGTGGGGAGGATAGACGTGATGTTGCAATACGTTTTATGAGTAGCAGAGTAGCAGCAGGGAATACCGTCATACCTCACAATGGCGGAAACAGCTCGCACATGGCTAAAATAAATAAAAAGGACACCAGGTGCATTTGAGTTTTCTGGCTTGAAGAGCAGCCTATACGGGTCTGCGTCATGTTTTCTCCACTTGAAGGCCACTCCAGGGCACCTTATCACAATGTCTGCATTGTAGGGCACCCATTAGAGCACTGCATCTCATTTTCTCTACTGGAAGGGCTGACCTTAAAACTGTATCATGTTTTCTCCTAGAGGTCATTATGCAACACAGGGATGCACAACTGGATTTCAGTTGTAGTCAGTTGTTTCTGTTTTGTTTTGACAAACAAAACAGAAACAAGAGCAGTAGTACATTCCTGTAGTGCATTTTTTTAAATTTTTGATCATCATAAGGAATGTAAACGGCAGCTAAAAAACAATTCTTTGGTCAGATAAAATGGCCGACATCATCGCATTAAAAATTCAACATGATGAAAACATTGTCCTTTACCTTTGACTGTGTTTGAGCACCAAGTATCAAGACGTAAACTCAGAGTCCACCTCCTCTGGTCCCAGCGGAGTCCTCATGATGCGAACACAGAGTCCTGCTCTCTGTCCTGCTTGATCCTGGACCGCGATGGATCCAGGTCCCTGTGAGGATGTGGGCTCAACGGTCACCGACCTCCCGCTGCTTTCATCCATCTTATTTTTCTGCGATTCAAGATCAGGCAGCCAGGAGCATGCTGGGTAGTGGAGTAGCCTCAGGTCCTACCTGGGTTAGTTTGTGGCGTTTGGTCCTGCAGGTTGTGGCTGGTTGGTCGGCCGTGAGCGGTGATCGTCTCAAAGGCCCATGTTCTTAATCCCCATGTTCTTTTCTGTTTTTCTTCCCCCAGTCGTGTCCCTGAAGCTCTGCGGTGCTGCGGACATTCCCTGCACCGTCAGCCGGTATGGAGAACAGACAGTTCACACTGTCCCAAAGTTCAATCAGACCGACTGCATTATCCAATGGCTCAACAAAACCGTAAGTGAGACAAGCCTGCACTACTCATTTAAGTTCAGTGTTATCTTCTCACATGACACACATGTTAAAACAATCCTAGATTAACCTCTCTCATGGCAGACATGTTTACTCGTCACTGCACGGGTGTAACTGATGTCGTCGATGATTTCACCGTTCAATGGTTACACTTGTTTGACGTGTAAATGTAGCTGACAGCAGGGGTGGACTGGGACAGAAAAAAAGAAGTTCTGCCCTGGCTTTTTGAACAATAGCCGACCCACCATCTTCATGTGTTTACCAACCGTGCCAATCCCTAAAAACAGGGAACTATGTACGCTACCTTCAAAGAGTGGCATTTGTTTACTCCCTTCAGGATGGTCATGGCTTTCCACAAGGCTATGGAGCAGTCTGACCCAATCTGATCCCACTATTCCACCATATACACTCATCTTAATTATTGCATATTTCAATGAGGAGAATTAGGAGAATTAGGCTTCTTGTTGGTTTTAGCCCACACAGTAATTAACAATCATTTGACCGTATTATTTATTCACTGACACCTTCACTGTTAGGTTTTTCAAGACAATGATGGTTAATGTTGACATGGTTTGAGAGAAGGCAGCAGGAGATGAACCCAATCGAAGACAAAAAGGAGGAAGCGGCAGAAAAAATGCAAATATTTAATCAAAAAAGCTTCTGAGGAGTCCAACATAACAGGGAGGAAACAGCAGAATGCAAACTGGTGCACAACTCCCACCATAACTGAAGACAAAGAACAAAGGAACTTGGCTGGTATAACTAGGGACCAAGTCATAGACACAGGTGCTCAGGTGACTACAGGGCGGGGCCAACCGTCACAAAGGCGGGAAAACCACAAAGACAAGAAGTCACAAGACACAAGAGGCAGACAGCTTTCGTTCACTCATGAAAGTATGTGTGGTGTTTGTGGAAAATGCAGCGCTTTCAGTGGACTTTTTAAAGCAAAAATGTGTTTGCTGCCACCGTTTTTTTTTTTTTTTTTTATATATAAACAGCCCCGTCTAGTGAGGATGTCCTCTGTCTGTGCAATCAATGCAACTCTTAATGTGTTTCCTCAATTATGTAGCTATGATGTGCCATCCAGCCCTGTCTTTATTGTTCAGCCGATCAACTGTAAACGTATTGTATAACATCACACACGTCTTCAGCTGTAGTTGTGTGTTTTTATAAGTATGGTTTGTGGTACATGACATGATGGTCGAGATACTGTACGTCACTATTCACATGCACTCTCAATCTGAGCTAGTTTGTAAAGCTGCTTTATTGTCTTCCACATGTCGACTTTAGAATCACGTAATCGCCAATGACGGGGAGCCGACTGACGGGCGGATGGTGGTGTTGAACACAAACTGGACTCTTATTACCAACGAGTGCTCAAAGCACATCATTTATCACCGCACCTGCTTCCCTGGGGTATTACCACACTGTAAAACAAAACTGCACACATAAAGATGTTATGCACACATACAAAGTAGAGCTATATGCTGTTAATTATGTGAGATAACCTGCTCCAGTCCTGTTAATATTGGTTATTTGTGATGAGCATTTTCCTTTGGGAATCCCACACTGACATTACACATTCGTGCATTGTATTGCTGACTGCTTCATTAGAGGCACTGAAACTTGATTGATACCTAAAAATCTATTCTTTCTGCTTAGGGGGTGAAACAAATGGCGATCTGCACCTGTGAGTATTATTAACAGTCACACTTTGCTTTATTTTTTTATATCCTTCATTTAGTTTGAAGTACATTTTTATTTACACAATGTTCTGTTTTTACAGCAAATTGCAGCAGAACCTCCGCGGTTCCAAATGGAAGAGGTACGACCTAAACCAAATGATGTTATACTGTGTTGTATATTGTTTATATTTGTATCAGATATTGGTTACATCCTAGAAGAGGAACGAGATAACGGTTATCTAAAAAACAACCGATAAGATTCAGACCTAAAAAAAACCTTTGAGCTGAGCAGAAAGGCGTGAAGTGTGAATGAAGTCATTGTGCGTTCTCAGATTTCTCTGTTTTGTCAGTTGAAACCATTATGTGTCACTACTTCCTGTTGACTGAGTAACAATATAATCTGTAATATCACAGATGTTCTGCTTCAAAGCACTTTCCATTCTAGCAGGGGTGGAAGTAACAATTTATATTTAATCTCCTTACTGTAACAAAGTCGTATTTTCAAAAATCAGTAATTTTACTTGTACCAAAGTATATTTACAGTATTTTATCTCAAATATTGCATCATTCAAGTCACATCCCACAGAAACATTGCACAGCAATCCAATAAAATGAAGGATGTCGTCATTATGGGTTATGGTTAACATTAGCGTTACTGTTTCTGGGGTCTGACCACTGATTTAATGCACCACCCGGCGAGCACGTCAAGTGATGCAAATCAAACGCTCCCTCGATGTGTCTGCAGTTCCCCTTTGACGTCTGCTGTTTGGTGGATTCAAAGTGCCTCAATGATTGAGCGCTTTGTGCGAACGTCACAAGGCAAAGAGTTGCTTTGCTTTCTCTCCGAACACACTGTAAGGGAAAAGTTTGACAATTTGTGAAAATAAACGTATTATTTTCTTTCTTTTGGAGAGCTGGATGAAATGTGGTTCATCAGTTCTTCCCTTAAAGAGGGCTACCTTGGGCTACCTTACCCTGTGAGGTCACCTAAAGGGCCTATTTTTACTCGTCTTTAATGAAGTTTATGTCTAAACATGCCTTATCACATTATTAGAATGAACTTTTGAAGTAAATCAAAATGCTGCCTGTTGATGATAATAATGATTTATTTATATAGCAAGGCAATATAACAACAAAGCAAGACAAACTAAGTTGAGAGTTAAACCCTGATTAAACACTACAATAGATTGAAACAATAAAACTATATATACTATAAGAACAAACTAAGAAATGAAATTTAAAAAAAAGACATTATTATAACAATAATAAAGCAGTAAAAAGACGACTCCACATAAAGGCCAGTCTGTAAAAATGGGTTTTAAGAAGTGATTTAAAAGAGATTACTGATTCTGATCAGAATGGGATGAGTTGATGAATAAGCTGTCTGTTCTCTTGACAGAGTTTGCCTACCGGATCCTTCCAGTTGCCATCCCTGTAGTCCTGCTGCTGGTGCTGGTGCTGCTGGTGCGCTGCTACATATTCAGAGATCATATTCCCAGGTACACTAAGGCGCTAAAAGAACCTAATCTGAGTACTCTTAACACAGGCGCTCTCAAAGACGTCTTTATTAGGGTTGTCTTTTATTGAACATGTATATCTGAGTAACACCTTTATGTTTGTTATTGTGTGTGTTTAACTGATGAGAGAAAATTAACATAATGAGATAGCCTATTATATATATATATATATATATATATATATATATATATATATATATATGTTTTCAATAAAACAAGCATAAACAAAGTTGTGATTTATCAAACGTATATCTCTTCCAAATGGCTGGTTTACTCACGATAGTGTACGGTAAATGGTGAGGAAAGTTTATGCGCAAATTAGCTCTTTTCACGATTCATAGATGAGGTGTGTTGTGAGTTGGGTCACAATGGTTTGTCATTTTTAGAAAGGGCGTCTCCAGAAAGAAATGTTTTGGAAACTCTGCACTAACACATAACTTTGTAACTTTTACTTTGTAAAGCCTTACCCCCAACACAAATCTGGTGTTTCATAATGCTCTTATTTTTTATCTGCAGGTGTAGGATTCTCTGCTGCCGTTACAATCCGGTGAATACGCAGGACGCCGTGATTGTCTGATGTGGAGGAGCAGCGTTGGTAGAAAGCTGTTACTGTCATTCATCTATTAGAGTAGTCGCAGCATTAGTAGTAGCAGCAAATATTCTATTTATAAGCTCTGTACTGTGTTCCCCGACATTATTTTAGCAGCAATGTGGTTTCGCTCATGTTACAGTTACTATAATGAAGGATTGGCAGAACAACTATTATAGCTAATTCAATTTCTGCAACACACACACCACGCCATGAACCATGGCACTATAAGCTTCATTCTTCTGTTTTGTTATTCCACCAACTTTTAAGCTCAAATCCTAAACTGTTCTCTCCAGATGATTTTACGGTGAAGGGAGATTTCTTTGCGGTTTTGTGTGTGGTAATTGTACTTCCTCTTTTTTATATGTTTATGGTGCTGTCTTGGCTTTTAGATCTCAATGAGACTTAATGAGGAAAAGATAATCACAAAAGGGAAAGTTTTCACACAGCATGGCCCATATCAGCTCTCTGTTATATTTGACAAAGCAGCTCGTCAGTCCAGTAGAAAGCCTTTTTTAATCTATTTATTTTAAACAAAGCACAAACATCACGGCTGAGACTGTCAAAATACTAATTGCACAGCCACGAGTTGCCTTCCATTAATTGGTGCTCAGATGAAGAGTTGGCTGTGAAAGCTGACAGAATCTCTGCGGCACCAGTGAGTGCACATTGAGAACTAACGGCTACTAATTCACCCAGGGGCCCGTGTCACAAAGCCAGAACAACGGAGTCACACACCTAACATTGGTGATTCCACATGACTAGTGACACGGAGCCGGTTACCAGCAGGTTCTGTTAACTATGGCTTCATCACTTCAGCTTTGAGCGGGTTTATTTACAAGAAACATAAAGACTATCATGGAGTACTTGAGATTATATGATTTGGTAATAATGGCAAGAAAAAGGTGATAATAAAATAATTACACACGTGCACACATTATGTAGCTGTTGAAGCATTAACATCTAGAAAGGGGCACTCAGTAGAGTGCCGATCTCCGCCAGGCGTGTCCGCAAGACCACTGCTGCAATGGGCTGTAAAGCTATTTAAAACACTCCATTCCAACTCAAGACGCGGCAATAAATGCAGGCAATTGGCATGTCAATATACAATATACATTCTTGTCAAAAACTCAATTACAACACACCAAGCTGTTTGCCCGCTGAGTTGCACTCAGCAGTGTGTGTAGTGGTAGTTCCGTTAGTGGCTAGCGGTTTGCCAGATCCATCGTCCAAAACAAACAAAAAATGGGTTATCAGCCTGTTAAACAGGTATCAAACGGTGCTTAAAGTGTGAGTCACTGCAACCCACGAGAGGTCCTTGAGCATGCAGCCATTTCTCTGCAGCAGAATGAGAGAATAGCCGTGGACAGACACAGAGATGCACACACACTAATTCACAGACAGACACAGAGATGCACACTCACACATGCCATCGGTCACATGATCCTCCTGGCGGAGATGATAATAATAATGTCCACATTAAAAGTAAGGCTATGAGTACGTGTGGAAATGTTTTCGTATCACGACGTATAAACTATTATACATTTATGACACGTAGAAAAGTTTCAAGAAATGTTTGATGTTTTTTGCTGCCGCAGAAAGAAAAAGTTCGACCTGACTGTATTTATAATTTCCTGCGTTATCCGTGCCTAGATTCAGCTACTCGTCACTGTGTTAAGCCTGAAGATGGGTGGCTAACTCACTAATCCCGCTTGGTAATGCAGGCTCCTGGTCCCCCCAGGAGACCCATATATTGATGTTAAAGTGAAACTAAGCTGTGGAAGCTATTTGACTTGTAATGGAGCACCAGGGAGAGCGCTTTCAGTGTCCTGTAGCATCACAACAAACCACTGAAGCTCCACTGTGTAGAGAAATACACATCTAATATATTATTATATATATTATTATTAATATCTAACTTATATAATACATTTAATTTAATATATATATAAATAAATACATATTTATATTATCGATATCTATCGATAGGGGATTATGTTCAGCCACTGTATGACTTTTATTATTAAATGATCCATCTGTTAACTGTGCCTTATGAAATGTGTTATAATTATAATCATGTAGCATTCACTTTAACCACTTTGCTTTTGTGTTCATAGCAAATTAAACTACTATTTAAAAACGAGAGTTGTGTTCATTCATTGTGCTACAGCAGAGGTGTGTCATAATCTGATGATTGTTCACGTCCAGTGAAAACGGGGGAAGTGATGGGGTGAGAGTCTTGTGATGAGTGAGTCATCCAGAGTTTTTTATGCTGCCAGTTCTCTGTCCTCGACAGACGAAGCACGTACACACTTTCCACGTGTGAAGACGTTGCTCCTGTGCTGTAACCTGACACCAGTGTTTTCTTTCCGGTCAGTACTGATAAAGAGAGCTTCTCTGGGGAAATTCAAAATACCTTAAAAGTTCATACAGTTTTGCTTTAACTTTATTAATCCACAAAGGGCAAGTACAAACTGACATGAAACCAACATGCACAGACAGACTTGTAGAAGCAAAAGGAGCCGTTTCAGACTGACGGAATGAAAAAAAGAAATTCCAGTGAACAACAGACATGGTGTGACTTACTGTAAACACCTCCAATTCTGATTACTTCAAGAAGCAGGTCACATGACAGCCTCTGTGTGAAATCACCAGGAATTACAACTTTACCCTCGTGACACGAATGTAGTGAGAGGTTCTCGTGTGCTGCAGTGATGTAAGTGACACACCTCACGTAGTATCTCACGCCTGCAACACAAACAATGTAGTGGATTATAGACAGCCACTGGAGATATAACTGCACATTTTGTTTTGACAAAGAAATGAGTTTTACGCCTGCCGTGACTTTGATACAATCAACTGATTAACGAGAATAAGCAAGTGTTCACACTGAGCTTATTGACTTATTGAGTGAGTTAAGAACACGCAAGGGGGTGCTTTGATGTTACTTCAGGTGCTGGTGAGACTTTGAACTGCAAACAGGAAGTGCAGTTTTGAAGACATTGAAGGCCTATCAGACGTCAGACCAACACACTGTGACTTTTATCTTTTAATATACTCCAAGCCTCCGGGATTCTACAAGTCGGGGAGGTTCTCACAGTGACGTTGCAAGGTGAAGAGTAAAACACATGGCGTACTTAGGCTGAGGAGGATGTCACTGGTTGTGCAGGTTTGTGGTCACAAACCAGAGAACAGGACAAATGAAGGATTTGACCTGATTATAAGAGGAAAACTCAGGGGATATCAAATTTCATTTGTTCAAATCACATTCGCTCACTATTTTACTCAAAACCCTAAACGTCATGGTGTGGATAGCGTAAACGTCAGGGCACCATGCATATCTGTACCACACTGCAGCGTGGCTAAGAAAGATTAAATCAAATTCAGCTTCTCAAAATGTGTTACGAGTCCCGACAGACAGAATACTTTAGAAATGTTACTGTTACAGGAACTGAGAGCAGAAAAGACAAAGAGCAAGAACAACAAAACAATCGAAATGTAACCTGCTGCATATGGTAGGCTGGTTACCAAGACGACACCGATGATTACACAAAACAAAAGCTTCATCAGACACTGACTCACTGGGCTCCATGTTTACCTTGTGCAAACACACACATGTGTGTTTGTGCGATTAAGACATGACAAAGTGTGATAGTCCTCCTGTGGAAGTAATGTTTATTTTTACGGTGAAAGAATGCATGTAATGAATGTAGAACAACATGTAAACTTTGGAGTTTAATTTCTACCTCTTTAGTTAAGATTTCATTAAACTTCTACACAATGTACCAAAACACTGGCAATGAGAAAGATCTTGGATAATAATCAGAATAAATACGACTCACAGTTGAAATCATACCTTCTAAACTAAAAATATATCTGGTTTAAATCAAACACATTGTTAGAGGACTCCTCCCCTCAGGAATGAGGCCAGTGGGAATTTCTCACTTGTGAGCGGAAGTAAACTGAGGTTACTTCAGGTCATTGGATGTATTGTGAGTGATGTAATCTAGTGCGGGGAAGTCCACACACAGCTCCTGTCTTTACGGGAGTCCATCAGATGGTGCCCAATCCTCTTTGCATCACATCTTTTCAACCCATTTCTAAACTTCCTTTTTTTCTTTTCAAACAAAAAGTTTGAAAAGAAAAAAGAAGATAAAGTGTAGTTCCTCAATTGTCATCTTCTCAGACTCATAACAACATTTTGTAAAAGTTCCAGTAAGGTTTTAGAGCACAACTCTGCACGGAAGCAGCTAATGACCTCCGCCTAGCAGCAGATTCCCCTGAGATGCTCATCTTTCTAGACCTGAGTTGAACCTTTGCCTCCATAGATCATTCTGTTTTAATTGAGCGCCTTGAACAGTGGGTACTAGGTATCTCAGGTTATTTATCTAAAGAGACTTTTTCTGTCACAATAGTCATCGTCGAAACGCTCGGTCAGTGTCGTCATCGGCGTTGCAGGCAAATACATGGAGGCGTCCATAAGGGACGCAATGCACTTTCACCTACGATGTAGGTAAACTCACCAGCGTCATTATTACACTCGCAGAGAAACAGATGTAGTATAAAGGGTGACACAGTCCACTCAAGGTGGGTGGGTCAAAACAAACACAGGACTTTCACCCAGGAGGCCACTGTTCGTGCACTGTGCCCACACGAGTCAAGTTAACGTAAAACCACGCTCTTACTACGGGGTTTTGTTGCCTATATCTGATGTCCTGTGAAGACAGAAGTTTATTTTGAAAAGGACACTGCATGTAACAAGTGGAAACTGACACGCCGTCCCTGAAACGTCCAAAACCTAGAGCGTCGTAGTTTGAAGCTTTTTTTGCACTAGCTGTGAGAGAGAATGTGCTGGTATTGGGAGATGTGCAGTCGTGATATCTTCAGTTAGGAAAGTATCTCATGCTGATTTACAGAAGGTAGTAATGTTTGCATTCCATCTCATTTAGACTGTTGTTCAAAATGCTGCAGCTAGAATTTTAACTTGCACTAAACGTAGAGACCATATCACCTCAGTTTATCTGCTTTAAGATTTGACTCAGTATTTTAATGCATTGAAGGAGCTAGCCACGAGCTATAGTGCTGACCTTTTAACTCTGTGAGCCATAATGCAGAATAAGATCTCCAGGCCCCTTTGGTTCCACACACCAGGACGCCTGAAGAAACGTTTTCATCTTTTAAATCCTTCCTAAAAACACATTTCATTCAAATTTCAAGTCTTGTAAAGGTTTGATCTGTTGAGTCTGTTTTTGAGTGTTTTAATTTATTATTTTTTCTTCTCCTCCTTCTAGATGAGTACAGTAAAGAGGTATTGTCTTCTTCAGTGAAGTCAGAATAAATGATGTTAGTGTGTACTCAAAGATGTCCCTCCAGCACCATAAGAACAAAGGTAGCAGAGGCTGCAGGTGGAACTGACTCGAGTTATACCGAATCAGTTACATGAATGTATTAGAAGTCAGCGTCTCTTCATGCATTCCTCCGTTCTAATGAAACCCTCTGGGTGTTGGAGAGCTGTTTACAGGAAGACACCGATTTACCAAAAGGGTGAAGACTTCAGGTAACTCAGGTCCCAACTTCACCATGAATCAGACTTATGGTTTGTTCCTCAATGCGTGTTTGTGCACATCTGTGTTGTTACAGAGATGAGGAAGAAGCCTCATTCAGCTGACAGCTTTTGCTCCAAATCACTCCCTTATCGTGTTCATTTATGTGTGTGTGTGTGTGTGTGTGTGTGTGTGTGTGTGTGTCTGTGTGTGTCTGTGTGTGTGTATGTAAAATTGTTGTAAACTCATCATGACTTAGCTGGAATAAAGATTGCCTGTCTGTCTGTCTGTCTGTCTGCCTGTCTGCCTGTCTGTCTGTCTGCCTGTCTG
>NW_022280033.1:703518-716382 GCF_004355925.1 Anarrhichthys ocellatus
CTGTCTGCCTGTCTGTCTGTCTGTCTGTCTGTCTGTCTGTCTGTCTGCCTGTCTGTCTGTCTGTCTGTCTGTCTGCCTGTCTGTCTGCCTGTCTGTCTGTCTGCCTGTCTGTCTGCCTGCCTGTCTGTCTGCCTGTCTGCCTGACAGTGCTGACAGAGCCAGTGGTGTTAACCTGAGGGGGAACCAGGCCCAGAGGAAGAGCGCTAACTTTACATCGTGGCCAAACCGACAACTTCCGGGCCCGTCATGTGATGCCATGGGGCCCAAACAGAGAGAAAGGAAAGACACGTCTGACATGTCTCTCTGCCTCTATATCCCGGATATAGAGGCAGAGAGACAGATTTAAAGAGAGCGGCAAACTGGTTTTGAATCAGAAGCAACAGCTGAATTCCCATGAATGAACTATAACCAGCTCCTGTTCTTCACTTTACCTCCAGCTAGCTTTAATCTCAGACGGCATGTTTTAATGGACTATAAGGCGCATCATTTAATGACCTACATTAAAGACTGTTTTTTAAATTAGGTACATTTTTATGGAGGAGACAAGGGAAATATTCTTCCATCATTGATCATTCCTCTCCATTTGTAACGGGCCAAATGTCCTCACTTCCCCTAAACGTCTTCACTCTTGAGGTCTTAAAACTGAAAGCGGTCCCGACACATAAACAAAGACAAACCTTACTGAGGGGAAAGTGCTCCCAAGAGCATAGCACACGCCACACAGGAGGAGATTAGTTTAATAAACTCTGTTAAGTGGCTGCTGCAGTGCTCAGCTTTCATCTGGACACGAAGCCGTCCTGCACACCTCTCTCCCTCCCTGCTACCTGTCAATCACCTCCAGCTGTCTGCTCCTCCACCGGCTCAGCTTACCCGCCGCCTCGCCTCAGGCTGCAAAACCAATTAGTGTCTGAGAGTAAAGCAGAGAGCTGCTCCCTAAACGAACGAGCTCTCTTTATTTCCTCCCGTGTGGGACCACAAAACAATCCCCGCCGTTGACCCACGGCATCTCGGGTCAAGTGGAGAGATTTCCTGAGATACAATAACGGTTTTCTCCTTCACAGGTCATAAAAAGTACAAAAATAAAGTGCCTGGCCTTCTTCATCTTGTTAGAATACAGTTTGCATTCTGAGATATTTTGATATTTACCAACTGAACTTTCCAGTCGTGGACATATTAACATACATGCTTTATGCCAGCCCTCTAAATAGAGATGAAACCAAATAATGAACAGCCCCTTTCAATCCGTTTGTTGGCTTTATCTGCATTTATTTGCATTCAAAATGTGCTTTATTGTTTCCTGATGAGTCACTTAGTGTTTTTGGCATTTGACCGACAGAACAAAATGAACTGCTGCGATTGTTTCCGTTGGACAAAACCCAACACGGTTAGTATCATAACCGCAACCTCTAATGTCTGAATCATGGCGTCACAACTTCCCACTCCTGTTATTGTTATTGAAGCTGGCAATGGTGCAATGTGTGATATCTGGTCACATGCTCAGAATGACTGAAGCCTTTCACCTCTGCCGCTGAATCATTAGACTTCATGCTGCAGCTCTACCAGTCTGCTTCAACTAAAAAGCCTCCCGGCGAGCCTTTTTCTCATTTCTACCACTAAGGAAACTGGAACCACATAAGACTGGACTCAGAATAAGGTGTAGAAAATGAAGTCAGGTGAAAAACAGGCGGAGATAGAAAAGAAAGAGGAGACAGGGGAACACAGGGTTTACATAGACTGAGGAGGTGAGGCTGATTAGGTGGATGGGGAAAGTTTAGTAGTTGGGAACATAGACACTGACTGAAACCGTAAGATTGCAGTGATGCAACAAAAAGGAGGCAAGCTGCCGTTAAACACCACAGAAGAAGAAGAAGAAGGCAGGAAGTGAAGTGAAACGAGAGGAGAGGAGAGGTATGTAACATAAAATAAAAAAGGAAGTACTGAAATGTAAAATAAATAAAGAAACATAACTTGAGGAACAGGAGCAGCTTCAGGAGAAGACAGACGGGCACTGCTCTGACGTCAGGAGGCCTGGAGGTCAGGCTGTGAGGGGTTCATGATCATGACGTGATGATTTAGTGAGAGAGGTCGGAGGTCAGGCTCAGTGGAAAGCAGCAGCCCTGCAGTTGAATACTGACGATATCATTCTGTATGTATCAAACTGATAATAATAATAATAACAGGTTGAAGGATAAATGAGAAAGTTTAAAGGGCAAGGAGACATCACCAGAGACCCAACAACTCAAAACACTTTGGTTCCATTTAGACAAAAGAAATCCCTTTTTTTCCAACACTTTCCCTCCAAAGTGTATCGTAACATTTGGGTTTTTGCTGCTCATCATCAGATAAATGATTGACTTTTCACGAACCAAGCTACGCAAAGCTTCACGTTTTTAGATCAGAACCGTCTGCTGTCGGGTCACAGAGGCTGGAATCACTCGGACACATGAGGAACTTGGATTTCCTCCGTGATGTTTCAGCAGGTCAGTTAGCTTCTTCCAGAGCTGTCAACAACAAACGGTCCGACAAAACGGCAGAACAAATGATGCATGTGGCAGAAAGATGTTACTCTTCCAGACTGTGAGAAACAGAACCTCACGTCTGTGACAATATGACGGGTTTGTGTCCCGACAGAGGACAGCACAGCGACCTAAAAGCCTCGTCACGGTCTGTGGGGTTTTCCTCTGAATAGGAGACGACTGGCAGCCAATAGAGCATGACAAGAATATGTAGACAACAATTCATCAAAAGGAAATGCATGCCTCTTTGTAAATCTGACTGAAATGTTTGTGTCCCTGACAATCCTGAAGAGCACAATACAAAGATCTCTAACGCGGTGCCATTGCTCTGTTGTGACGTCAGTAAGGAGGATGAGCATCACGCATTGAAACATCACATTATTAGTCCTGATGATCAGTTCCCAGTGCACTCTGTGAGGTCTGCTGTTTCTCCATAACAGGCCTGACACTTAACATAAAGGACGTTTTGAAATAAATGATGAAATGCTGCCCCCTTGTGTCTGCGCCTCCGGTATGCGGGGCAGACTGGCTGCACCTCCGGGGGCCACAATTACAAGTCGGGAACGAAGCTGCCACCCACTGGAGGAACTCTGTCGGAGAGCTTTTGAGTCTTCACCCTGTGCATCACCTTTTTACTATGTATGTTATCCACTAAAGCTTGAATGAGGAAGTATAATGACCAGTAAAACACGCAGGACGGGTGGGAGGGGCCAACTAATGGTGACCTTTTAGCCAGGAGGCCGCTGTTCGTTCCCCGTGTGAAACAAGACGTCAACGTTGATCTATTCGTCATGTGACTTTGCGTACTTCAGTAACAGGACTTCTGTGGTTATTTTAACCCAAAAGACAACGTTTTAAACCTAACTAAGTAGTTTTGTTGATCCGATTTAATACGTCAAAGTTGTTTAATCTCATGTTGCATCTTACACATTGATATTTAGCACTTGTGGTATGAAGAAAATTCACATAATAATGATCATATATTCATTACATAATGCAAAAACACAGTTAACAGAGTTCAGTGGAGCGGAGCTTTACTCGTGTCAAAGTCAGAACTGTATATTTTACTGTTTGATGAGGTTTTATTTGTTTTTAGTTTGCTCTTATTAGTTGTGTAATATGTGTTGCTCCATTGGTTAGCTTTAGGCAACAAAACTACTTGGAACAGGTTAGAAAAAAAGATCATGGTTTGTGTTCAAATAAAAACGTGACATAACAAACGACAACAACAACAACCCTCAGTGAACTCAACATTGACTTTTGGGTTCACGCGGGACACGAACAACGGTCGCCAGGGTGAAAGTTCCGTGTTTGTTCGACCCATCACTCCGACCCTCACTGGTCTCCATCACTCTTTATTCTTCTTATTCACGCTGGTTTCATACAGCCAGAAATAACCTAGAAAGAGAGAGGAAGAATAAAGCTTGAAGCCGTTGTGAGATTACAGACTGAAGTGTGTTAGTAGGATGAGAAGGAAACAGCATGACGAACAACACACCACACACACACACACACACACACACACACACACACACACACACACACAGTGGACAAAGTGAACGAGGTGTTTGCAGCGCGTCTTTATAAAGAGAATCAGGGGCTGAATCACCAGCGGGAATCTCTCTGTGATGAAATGAAAGCAAAGAGAATGTTACGATAAAGAGGGGGAGAGAGAGAGAGAGAGAGAGAGAGAGAGAGAGAGAGAGAGAGAGAGAACAGAGTTGTCAAGGTAGACAAAGGAAAAGAAGAACAAACTAGCATTTCTTCTTTCACCTTCCCTGTCTCCTGTCTGTCTCTGTCCTTCTCATCACAGCCGCCTCTCTTCTGAGATCATGAAAAAGGAGAACGCCGTCTTTCAGAAAGATGCCAGAAATATAGTCTGCAACGTTTCAACCCGAGCTCCTCATTAGGTATCGGATGTTGAGAGGACTTAGGTCATGGGTTCATATTTCTTTTCCTGGTTGTGATTCACGTGTAAAAGGTGTCAGTGGGATGGTGTTCATCCTTTCTACTTAAAGCTCCGTCTGGTTCCCTCTTGGTTTGAGTGTGTTATACAGCAGGATCTACTCTGGCATCCAGGAAATAGCCACATGCTTAAAATCCATCACTGCCTTCTCAGCTTCTCCGTATATATGTTCCCAAAGTAACTGTCAGTGAAGAGAATAGAATCATCACAGCTTTAAACAGTGTTTAAACCCCTCCAGGGTTATCCAACACGATCCTCTGCTTTGCTGCTGACGTCCTTCGCTGCCCTCGACTCTTCCCGTTCAGGCTGAACTGCTGCCCACGTGCTGAAGGATCCAGAAGATGTTGTTCATGCACCAGACAATCGTTTGTTAGCCTGCTGATATCATTCCTGGCTGCCTGAGGACTTTCTGCTGCAGTTTGATAACTTCATGTTCATGTTAATAGTTAACTAATAGTTGTTTAGCATATTGATTCAATGCTTTCACTGTCTCCAGGTCATTTCTCATTTCTGCTGCAGTCATTCTAGAGTCAAGGTTTTTATTCACAGTTAGAATCATGAACATGTAGCATCAACAAAATGATCGGAGTTAAGTTCAGAAAACTCCTTTTCTTCGGCCTACTATTTACTCACTGTTTTCATATGTTGGAAGCTTGTAGTCCTTCACTGTTGTGGCCTGAAAGGTGCAACACCAAATCCTTGAAAGGCTTGATATATTTAAAGGTCAGGACCTGTGACGCACAGCGCTCTACGCTGCCCCCTCCTGGTCATTCTGCAGTAAGACTTAGTTAGTGTATGTAGTGAGCTGAGAGACATTATTGCTCTGGACTAAAGTATTTTGTTTAACTCGTTTATGTATTCTGTAAGTAGAAAGTAAGTGTGGATTTTATTTGTAATTCTTTTTGCGGCAGAGTTGTTGTTTTTGTTAGCAAAGCGGTTCATCGTGTCATCATGTAACGGTTCGTATGATATGTTACAAAAAGTTACTCCTCATTTCTGTGTGTGTTTCCCTACAAAAAGAAAGCAACACCTGCACATTTCTGCTTGTTACATGCATCCAGTCTTTCCAAAATAAAGTTACGTTTTCACAGGAAACAACTTAGTTAGTTTTAGTCAACAAAATGACTTGGTTAGTTTAGGAAAAGATGTGGTTTGGGTTCAAATTCTGGTTTCACACGGGGCGTGAACAGCGTCTCCTGGGTTAATGTTTCTCTAGGCACTTAAGTAACATTTTAAACAGAAAAGGAAATATAGTAGAGGGTTATTTTCCATGTCCAAATGTCCAAAGACCCCTTGGAAATGGGATACAATTAAATAAAATGTGTTATTTGTTGTGTGTGTGTTCAGTTAGCTTGTTTTTCTGAGAGTGTGTATAAGTTGAGACGAACTTCAGAAACTATAAACTCTATACAGTAGACAAGAGCCTCCTCAACACCACATTACTCCAAACTAATCAGCCGTTCACACACTAATGTCCCCAACAGCCCTCGGCTGATTAATGGGATTAATGGGATGCTGCCGTTTCAGCTTGGTGATGTCTTCACAAAAAGGACGAGACGGAGACAGATTGAAATCATTGGAAGAAAAAGACGACCAGCGATCCTTTTATCGTCAGCAATTACACTCATTTATTCCCAATTAGCCTCTCGTACCTGTGTGTGTTTAGTTCATTACCGCTGCTGTAAATAATCAAAGCAAAATCCCCAAAAAACCACATGCGCAGCCAACGGTTTCTCCATATGTCACGGTTCAATGCCGGTGCACGCAGAGGGGTTTGAGATATTTTTGGGCTGAACAACCTCGTGATGCATCGTATCTGCCGACCTGAACGAGGAGCTGATCCATAATCTAAAAGGCAGAATACGGAGAAGGGCTAACTGGAAACAAACACTGAGATGCAGAGATGCAACAATGAAGACACAATGACGTGTGACAAACAAAGCGAGGATGACGGAGGAGGATGAAGGCTGCTGGCTTGTCTGAACCTGTGACACGGCCAGCTTTCTTTCTTCTTCTTCTGGCAATTTTAACTGTTACACAGTGAAAATATCACATCTCTAATATCACAAGTTTGAGTGAAGTTCTACATGCATCTACATTTATGTACATTAATCTTCCCAGTCTCACTCTTAATGATGACAAAATGATACTTGTATTTCTATCACTATTTTTCAACAAACTGTCCAAAAAACTGGACAAATTCAGCTCAATAAATCCCCCTGAAACAAAACGCAAGAAACCAATAGACAATAACTACACTTAGTTGATACTTGTTCGACTTAACAAGACAATGTTGGTGTGTAACTGTATAAATTATAATGCGAAACACAAAGCTGGCTAAAGAAACTAATTAGTTAGAAATAGAAGCGTAAATGAGATAAATAGAGTTCTCTCACTCACTTTGTCACATTATTTATGCTGCTCTTATTTGGTGCTACTTTTTCTCAATAACAACTTTTAATAGAAAAATACACAGAGGAGTTGATACATGATGGGTATTTAGTCTGAGTATATTTCTTTGCTAATATTAGATTGACTATTTGTAACAGATGTGGTATGTAACGTGTGCTTGTATGTATGTATATATATACTGTATATATTTTTTTTTTATATATATATAAATATATATATTTTATTTGCGGATCCAAGATCCTTCTTGGATGTGCGTGTCTTTCTCATTGTTTCTTACTCGCTTTGTCACAAACACTGCTGACCTGTGTTCAACTTCTTACTTTTACTCATTTCTGACAGAGCATTGTGTGATGAAGTGTATGTTCAGCCTCCTCAACAGTCTCCAGCACCAGAAAGTTGGAGGAGAAACACAAGCGGTCCATGTTGACATACGGACCACCAGATGGAGATCAGCCTTCGAGGCGATAACTTTATAGATTTTGTGGATGTTCACCGACAAACCTGAAGTCTTTCAGTGCAAATCAGAGACTTTATTAAAAGGCCTCCTTTTATAAGTTAAGACACCGTTAATCGTCTCAGCTCATTGGTTAACAGGACAGATAGACGTGCACCTGCTTACAGTTCATTTCACTGTTTAGTGCAGTTTACCGTGCTAATTGAAAGTTAATTAAAAAGGGGATCAGAGCAATCAGCCGTGTAGCACATCTATGGGGAATCCAGCATTTATATTAGTTTCTCCTCGTTGCCAAGCATGAATGCAAAGTAATATACCTTCCCATATTTATTTACATTTTAAAGGGGAGACACTTCATGCAAAAACATTGCTTTTCATGCAAAAGTCATTTTTGAGATTTTGGGGAATTTAGGTTTTACAAGAAACTGAAACAGTTAAATAACAGCACATATTATAACCACTGACTCACTCGTTACAATTAGAAACAACTCATAAGAAACATCACACATACCTAAACCATGACAAACATATAAATGCAAAACAAAAGAAATACCTGGACGGTCCCCTCTGTTGTTCAGCTCGGTATGAGACAGAATAACAGAATAGACCGACTCTCCAAACGTCCCCCCAGTTCTCTCAAAGACACATATCAAAATAAAAAACCTTCAGGTAACCACACCTTCCTCTTTTGACATAGACTCCCCATAAACCAACATTGCAGACGTTCAAAACATCTTCAATAAACATCCGGACCAGATAATGAAATATTGCAACATCACACTCACCAGAAATGATTTAGAACTCAAACACTATCTCCAGCTGTGCGGGTGCTCAACGGGCCGTAAATAGTCCCCATCATGTGCAGATATCTACCTGCTCCATGTTCACAAAAACACAACACCAACCCCTCCTGTACGCCCAACACACAACAGCATTTTCACACGTTTTTTGTGAATCTTCAATTCACCATCACCCCGGAATCAAACTCCAACATCCAAAAACAAATGGTGGAGTTCCTCGATACACAGGTCTTCTTCAGGGACTCCAGCGACTTCCACTATTTCATGGTGATATCTATGAGGTCATGTTGTGACCCTGTTCACCTGTAGAGTCTCTAAATGTGAGTGATGAAGTGGTGAAGTCTCATGGTGATATCTATGAGGTCATGTGTTCACCTGTAGAGTCTTCTTAATGTGAGTGATGAAGTGGTGAAGTTTCATGGTGATATCTATGAGTTCATGTGTTCACCTGTAGAGTCTCTAAATGTCTGTAATGGAACTAAACGTCTCTTTAAAGGACGTTTCCTCTCAATGAGTTTGTTCTCAGACTCTGATGATAAATCTCCACTTCAGCAGCTCTTACATTCACCAAACTTCACTCGTTCATTCCTCTCTGTGTGCTGAAGGTTAACACAGAGGGGTTTGTTCACACATCACTCACACACTCATTTATACACATTTATTAATAAAAACATGGAGGAAATAGATTTTTGTGATGGCTGTTGATGGTATTTTCTGATTTATAGAATGCCACAAACTGATACCCCAAATCCCCCCCCCCCCAATATCCACATTTCTCTTCTGGAAATGCAAATATTACACACATATTTAAACACATATGTAATAAGATAATATGCCTCATTTGCGTATTTAAACACATTTTCTGAAAACGTATAATACAAAACATAATTGTCTTACTGTAAAAAATCAGATGGGGACATTTCATGCTGATATCGATTAGTGAAAGTATTTCTAATCCTGTTCACCTGTAGTGTTTCCTCTTGAGACACACACACACACACACACACACACACACACACACACACGCACACACACACACACACACACACACACCAGTGCAGAACTGTAAAAAAACATCAAAACAAAGTGACAGCAGCTGTGGAGAATTAAGAGCTTGTCCAGAGTCTGTATGTACATGTACGAGCCATCTGGTTGTTTGTGTGTGTGTCTGTTTGTGAAAGTGTGTGTGTGTGTGTGTGTGTTGCTGAGCCTGTGTTTCCATGATTCCCGATGTGTTTGATTCCCGCTCTCTCAGAGGGAAGCGTGATAACGGATGTGAGGCAGCACGGCGGCCGGCTCAAACACGACGGCCTCGGCTGCCAAATCTACCGATCAAACCGATGCATCAGTTCAGAGAGTCGGATCTGAGCCACACAGGCTCCACAGCATCTCCAACTGAGAGAGGATCCTTCTGAGAACGACTCCTCGCGCGTTCAAACAGCTAAACTGCCTCTCTCTGCATCAAACATCTCGTTTCCTCTGGGTTTTTTAAAAGTGCCAATTTAGTTTAGGAAAGCTAATTGCTCGTATTTGATCGGATTCTGTATGAAGGGCGCTCTGCTCAGAGGTACTTGGCTGGTTCACTTCAGGCTGCTCACATTCATTAGCAGTCGGAGCAGCAAAGTGACTCGGCCGCTGCTCCTGCAGCATGGAGTATGAGGTGCTTGGAGAACATGGAACACGCTGATTTGATGCGAACGCGGGTTTTGATATTCGAGAGACCAGAGATTGTTATGCCAAAACAGAATTGTGGCCCTTATAGCACCATATGCTTTGTGGTTATGCTGTCCCGGCCTCTGAGGTCTTCTGACAGACACCATGTGCTTCCTCACTGTAGTGGGTTATAGCTGTTTCTGCTGGTTGTGGATAGTTTCATTTGGGACAAAAAAAGACTTTATCGTGGCACCTACAATCTGTACCGTCTGTCCAGCATTATACCGACGAAAAATAATGCGTGGTAGTGGTAGTCAGATCGTGACTTTAGAAGTTCATGCGTAACGAGCGCCGGTTTTCCGCTGACATGAGGCTTTTGTCTGCGTTCTCCCAGAACTGTTGAGCTCACAACCACGCCCTAAATCATGCCGTGAACTAAGTGTTGCTTCTCAGAGTTTGAAAACATCTGGATACATGAAAACTGTCAATACTGTTTAACTATTTTGCAATTTGTGAAATCTATAAGATTTAATGAAATGAAACCGTGGTTTTGATGCTTTTCATGGTCGGCATTACTTCAGCAACACTCGTTAAATGACTTAAAATTCCATTTATATGCTATTTATTATTGTTTTTGTTCTTCAAATTTCCTCTCTACATGTTCTACAGATCTGATTGACAGGAAGCAGATTGTACTCCAGCGTTTCATTTTTTAAATTTTACATCAGTCTCACTGCTGTATTTGTCAGTCAAGATAGAGTATTCCTTTACATTTGGACATAAATTAACGTTGCACATAATTAGTTGCTCTTTTTTTACAGTTAGTGAGCATGAGGTCAACTATTTCCCTCCTTATGATGCTTCATGCCTGGCATGTGGTTCCTGATATAATCACAATATTAGTAATAATCATACGCTTTGATTGGATGTATTTTGATGAATGTTGGGGAGAGCGGAGGTAATGCTCCCAAATCGAAAGTCAGTTCGTGCCGCTTGTGTTTACGTGCAGTCAATGGAGAGGAGACATGTGACTTTGTGACCGGACCACTGCAGTCAGTGTCGGCGGGTTTGACAAAGGAAGCTCAGCGTCGGCGGCCCTCAGGGAGCACAACGCCACGACGCACTGAATGCTGAGTGAGTTTCAGAGACCCCAACACACCTCAACACTTCAAACACTGATGACTGAGCAGCTGCTCGAGTGAGGACTGCGTGTAGTGATTCAGTACATTGCTTTGCCTCCACACTGAGGACAACAAAACCACAGGACCGATCGTGTATCCTTTACAGTGGGTGGTCGATTATTAGGTTTACTTCAAGTGTTGCTTTACATTCGTGCCAATCGTGTGATTTGCCTCTCGACTCATCATTCCTCCAGCTGCCGTCTGCACACATTCAAGGGTTGCGGTGGGAGGTTGCGGACAGTAGGTGAGTCTGGGGTACCGTGCTACAAACGCGTAGTTGTTTCTTTGTCTAGATACACTCGGTATATTGGTCGGTGCCCCCTCTGTATTTGTTTTGGTGGAGTAATGTTTAGAGAAGCAGGATTGCTATTTGTTTGGCACGACCACATGTGTCCCATCCTCTCACACTCTGTTTGAGAATAGTTTCGTTTGAGTCAAATAAATATTGTAAATGATTACTTCCACGTTGGACTATTGTTTCATTCTTTAGGTTGTCGTGTGTTCGTCCCTACTTTTCCTCTAGAGGAAAAGGAGACGTAACATGATTGGGGGCTCGTCCGGGATATTACCTGGAGAGGAAATAAAGAACAAGTAGAAGGTGATGCGTCATTGTAGTTGTGGAATAGAGTGTAACCATGAGTTTTGATTTGCAGGATTTATTGTAAGTTCAACTTTTGAAAAGTTTCATTCATGCCGCTTTGTTGTGTATCGCAGCCCACTTTGACATTTCAGTACAAAAATACAAGAAGTGAAAAATAAAATATTGGAAAAGCTAACGGAGTTAAAGGTCCTTGTAGTTCCTGCAAATTCTGCCCAAGCTAAGGTTGAAGTTTCTTTTAACAACGTTCCTTTTTGCTGGACAAAGTGATTTCTCTGTTCCAGATAAAAAGAGTTTCATCAGCTACACTTCCGGAGGAAATGCAACTTTGCCTCGTTTGAGCCTTTTTCCCCAGAGTTCCGTGGGTCCAGTGAGAATGCCTGGAAAATAATTTGTACTTTTCATAAAACGTACAATGCCAACATGTTTTCTTGAATAGGCTACGATAACAAGCCCGTTCTCTGTTCCAGGGCGTCATGTACCGACTGTCGGTGCGTATGCCCATTTTTCACATTTAAATAAACGCAGAAGTTCATCATAAAATGCTCAAATATTTCCCACAGATATCCTGAATCTGCATCAAAAGGGAATCACTGGTTTCTTGACCCACCGCTGAACTTCCCAACAAATCTAATTAAAATCTGCTCACACTTTTGAGATATCCTGCTAACCAACAAACACACAAACAGAAACAATTGGTGCTGAGCTCGGGCCTGAAAACATAACCTCCTCAGAGGAAGTAATAACTCTTCAGAGTGGAACTGAAAACAAACGTCTTAATGGGATTTCGTTTTTCATTCGTCTTCTCAGCCAAAAGCAGCAGCAATCTGGAAATGTGTTGATTTGCTGACTGAGCCAACAGTAACGCACTCAAACATGGCAAACCTCATCTCTGAATAAAGATCAAACTGCTCGGCTCTTTTCTCTCCAATGAAGGAAAAGTCTTGAAATAACTTTCTTCAGCATAATGAAAAGCCCCACTAGTCTCTGGATGAGGCGGATGATGATCACATGATTGGATTCAGATCTCGTCGTAGCTGCAGGTGCCATCTTTCAGCCGAGAGTGAATTTAATTTCACTAATTAGGATTCAGCTGTGTGTTTAGTGAATGCATGCTATATTTAATTAGGGCTCCTAGTTTGGTAAGAATGTGTGATATCCCTGAATATGATATGTGGCCATATGGTAGATATATAAAAAGACAGAGTGAAGGTAATTCATATGTTGGCTTGTTTGTACACACACACACACACACACACACACACACACACACACACACACACA
>NW_022280033.1:716392-718342 GCF_004355925.1 Anarrhichthys ocellatus
CACACACACACACACACACACACACACACACACACACACACACACACTATAGTCCTCTCCAAAGAAGTCAATAAAAAAGGAAGAATTCCTCTGACGCAGCAGACTTGTGAAATCTTTGCTGAGTGCAACTTTTCTGCATCGTATCTCTGACTCTTGTTTTAAAACTAACATGTTCTCCGATAATAAAAACTAGCCCTCTGCCTCTGATCTGCTGCACTTTTATGTTTGTATCAAGCTGTCTTGATGTTATGGAGACCCTGAGGAGTTCTGAGTGCTCGGTAAAAACTCCGGAGATGGGAGTAAAAAAAAGAGAATCAGGCTGCAACACGGCTGGGAAATTGAGTGGGATGGTGGGTGTTGAAGTAACACCTTCAGGGTGTTGAAGTTTTCAGGCTCAACTGTAAATGAACAAAAAGAAAAGCACCACCAAGAAGCAAAACAAAGTGTGTTGCTTTCTTCTCAGTGTCCATCCAAAAGGGATTTCCTCTGCTCTTCAGCTAAAAAATGTAGGAGGAACTGTTCATTATTCATGTGGGGAAGTAAAAGACAAACAAGAATCACAGATGAGATTAAACTGTACGATGACGGTCAGTTTAGTGTAACCACGTGTTTCTAAAATTAAAGTCTGACTTTAAAAAAGGTAAAAAAAGTAATTAAGACCTGTTGCCTATCGACTCTAAACAAGGCGACGGCTGTGCCGGCGGCTTGCAGCTAACAATGCTAACAATGCTAACAGCGCGAACAACGGCAACAGTGCTGAGTGACATGCAGTGGACGTTTAACTTTGCTGCATTCTTGACTAGATAAGAAATATTTTTTCAATGGATTTACTCAGGTTAAATAAAGGTTAAATGTCAATTGCGATTCGGGGGAAACTTATTTTCGCACGTTTTACATTTGTTTTTTACATACGTATACAAATACGTTTCTGATGGTAGTCTCCATAAATCCATGTTCGGAGGAGGATCACCCAGGAGGCCGCTGTTCGTGTCCTGGGTGAAGTCATTGTTGACTTATTTGGATTTACCCAACCATGATGTTTTTACCGAACATACGTAACCAAGTCATTTTGCAGCATTTTTGTTTGTGTTTACAAGTGCAGCAGTATTCTGGGAGAAGATACGTTTTCCTCGAAGAGTGCAGTTTGGTTGCATGGAAACACAACTTTGTAGGAGACGGGGTTGCCCATACAGGCTACTCGTATTATATGTAACCCTGTCAACAATTAAAGTAATAGCATGACAGTCGATGCTCAGCAGCTCCTCTGTGAGTATCTACGGTAAGGATGAGAGACGGAATTTGCTGACAATTTCAAATATAAAAGACCTGACTGTATAATAAACAATGTAGTGATTACATATGTTAATATAGAGAAGCACTGGGGAATCACATTAGTGCTGAGCACAGGCAGATGTGTTCACCACAAAGCAACAGCCCATTAGAGGAAGTGGAGGAGGTTGACTGTGGCAGGGAGGGCGAAGTTTTCCTGTTAACGAGGAAAAGAGGGAGACGCTCCATCTATCCTCCGGGATGATGACGGCCCACAACAGAGCGTCACACGCTGGAAAACTCTTGAGGCAATTTCTCCGAGGCGTCAATAAAGACTTTTCTTTCTTGATTTGCTGAAACGTGTCACTGTCCTGCAGAGTTCTAGGATCTGGAAAACGGTAATCCATCACTGCCTCGGCTCTCTGGACTCTTGGCTCTGACCTTGAGCCATAAACAGCATTACTGATGTATTACAGCGGCAGAGACTGAATAATCACGCAGAGCAGGAGGGGACCTTTTAGCACGCAGCCTGGCTATGAATATGGATGGAGAGGTGTGATTTGAACCGCCGCAAAACTGATTAAATGCAGAGGGGAAGAAAGCACCGTGTGGGTGGGGATGGTGATTGACTTGGAACACCGGGCTCGGGCGGCTTCCATGTAGAGCTGTCACTCTGAACCC
>NW_022280033.1:718442-751297 GCF_004355925.1 Anarrhichthys ocellatus
CCCCCCCCATGAATATGTACATGGCTGCAAATGTGACATGTAAAGCACTCAGGGAGCGATGACAGCCATCTTACAATTCAACAATGTGCAAGATGGCTTTGAGAAGTCGAAAATTATGCTTCACCTATGGTTCAGTCTTAAGGACTGAAGTTTATCAAAGTTTTAAAGTTAAAAAAAGGAGAGGAAGTAATGCCAGGAAGCAGCGTTACAGGTTCGGGAAAGAAACCCCCAGGAGTCCATTAAAAAGGACCACTCCGCTGAAAAGCTTTCTCCATTAGCAATTACTTTATTAGCCAAGAAAATTACTGTGAGAAAAACACTTCATAAAGCGGAACTTCGCAGCGATGTGAAAATGACAACTTGACACATACGTAGGATTAACTTTGAATTAATGTTGTAAAAGTGGTTTGAAAAGTTTCTCCAGTGACAGGTGTTAAATACGAAGGTGTGAGTGTCAAACAAGATCTATTGTGATAGAGGTGTATTTATAGGACTGAGATAATTAGGTGATGGAAGTCAGGTGTGTCTTCTCTGATGAGAACTCATTTGTGAAACTAACTTTCCTACCGAGGGTCAGGGTTCAAAACCAAAGCTACCGCTTAACTTCTATTTCTTTAGCTTTTTTATTCTAATATTACAGCAGTAAAATCTGAAGAATTTGAACTAAAACATGGAGATTATTTTTCTTGAAATAAGAACATTTAAATTAGAATAAGTGCAATAAAAAAAGAAACACACACATACATACATACATATATATATGTATATATATATGTATATATATATATATATATATATATATATATATATATATATGTATATATATGTATATATGTATATATATATATATATATATATATATATATATATATACATACATATATATGTATATATGTATATATGTATGTATATATATATATACATATATATGTATATATATATATACATATATATGTATATATATATATGTATATCCAAGCTCTACTTTGTATATTTCTACGAACCACGCGATACATTGAATATAGACGACTCTGAACCAAAAATACCTTTCATAATTACATTTCACATCAGCCTCGTATCTCACTTGCAGAGACGCACAACGTCACGTGGTTCACTTTGGTTCAGGCAACAAAACAGTTAAGGTTGAGAATAATCATCAAGGTTTGTGATCAAATAACGTATCAACTTAACTTCCTCAAATAATAAACAACCTGTAGCTGACTTTGTTAACGTTGTAAAACAAGTGTAGAGAAAATGTTTAGTTTTGGTTTCACACTGCACACGAACAGCGGTCACCTGGGTGAAAGTCCTGTGTTTGTTTGACCAACCTGAATTTAGTTGACTTTTTCGCTCTTTATACTCATTATAACTTTCAATAACTGTCGCATCATAAACTATGTCACTTGTTCCGCTATAAGTTTTAAGTATTTGATAGAATGCAAAAACATCCACATTCATCTGAGGTGTTTCATGCAATGGCAACATTTTCTTCCTGGCGACTGGATGTCTAGTGATTACTACAACGTGTCCAAATGGACTAAATCAGCCTGGAGGTAAAACTCAAAACGGCAAACATCAAACTTCTTGGTTGGCTCAGATACAGCTCGCTGTCTGACAAGATTCATGTTGAAAACTCATCTGGGCTGAAATAAATCTATTTGCAAATGAATTATTCATATTCCCCAGGTAACCACAAACATTTATGTTTTTTTAAACCTCTTTCTTTAATTCATTATTCAAAAATATTTCTCGACTCTTGCTGGGTGCACACAGCGTCCGTTTGCATCTTTAAACACATTTTCAGACTCGAACAATGAGAAAATATGTCTGAATTGAATGTCAGTCTGAGGCTGTTTTGTAACTGAAGAAAAAAACAGCAGATTATGCTATATATATATATATATATATATATATATATATATCTTGGTAGCTTGAGATTCTTCATGTCAGCATTCCAAGATTTAAAATAGATCCATTATATAACACAGAGTCTTCCCACTGTTCTTCACAACAGCATTGTGAGAACTGGTCTCGTCCCACACGTTCTCTGGTCTTGGAAAATAAGAAACTTGGCTGTAATCATCTGGTCAATACTTTTGATCAGCAACCCCATCAGAAGTATAATGAACATGTTGTGTTCTGGATTATAAAACATAAAGTAATGGATGAACATGTTGCTGTTATAGTTCGGTGCTGCTTTTGAAACAGCTGATCATAAGTTATCATTCCCTCGTGTTCTGGGATAACTTAGGAGGATGATTGGGAGAATATAAATGAAGCCAGTCAAACGAAATAGAAGGGACGGCGTTGATGTGCGTCAGAGTTTCATCAGTGGCATCTGATCCGAGCGGCAGCAGACGAAGAGCTGACTCAATCGAGCGCCGATGACCTCTACTCCCATTCGCTCATCACCGCCTTTTATTTGAATGCTTCTTGAAGGGCAGGCTAGCTAAACCGGGACATGTTGCTCAGATAGCTGCAGGACACCACAGACTCAGAGCGACATGTGTTTTCTGTGCTGGTTGCTTGGATCCACATGAAATATTCAAGGTGCACCGCCTCAGTGTTGTTGAACAGCTAAAACAAAAAGCTGCTTTGTTTGTTGCAGTTAAAACCAAACGGCTCTTCTTCTTTTATTTCTCATCACAGCAAAGCCGTGACAGGAGTTAAATACAAAGCAGTGAGTGTGAAAGAGGAGCCACGCTGACAGACAGGTGTGTCTATAGGATGGAGATGGTTAAGTGATGGAAGTCAGGTGTGTCAGCTGAGGCAGGTGAGATGAGTAGATCCCTGATTGAAGGACAATTTTATTTTTCCTCAGTTAGCTAAATTTTTCCTCAGTTAGCTAAAGTTAGGGCTCATAATTAAAGCACCTCTTGACTTTTTAGTTTAGTGTTTTTATTCTCACATGACAGAATCTAATGAATCTTAACTCAAACTCTGAGTTTATCTGTTTCCAGAGCAGCTCTGTATTTGAGAAAGATTTGAATAAAACTCAAATCTTCTGTTTTATATTCACTTACAATGAACAATATCTATCAGATATGACACTTAAAACTATGTTTTTTTTTAAAATACTCAGGTCTACAGCAGAGAGATAAGAGAAATGATGTGAAACCGGATGTAAGAAACTCATATTTGTATGTGTTTACTGATGAAAGACTCTTTGGATGAAGACAGACCCTTTAAACACAAAGAGATGAACTCCATCTCATCTTCAGAGAGCCTGTGATGTGAAGCTGTCCTCTAGAATTATAATTATGGCATTGAAGATTAGCCCAACATCCTCTGGGTGTGTTTATTCATCATCATTATTCCTAATCTATATTTAGGAGTTATATGCAGCTAAGCACCTAATGTGAGGGAAACCGCATTAATCTCATAAATATTCCCAACAGACCAGCTGAGGAAGACAGTAGCTGTGCAGTGAGATAATAAGCTAATGGGAAACAGTATTTAAAATACATGTAGTGTATTTATGAAAAATAATTCAAACTGTGTGATTCTGTCAGGGCCAGCAGAGAAGGCTTTGCTGGCCCTGACGGCCCACCACTGGCCACATATGATTCCTCCCACTGCTGCTGTGCTGAGGGACACGAGGGATGAGAGGGCTGACAGCCAGGCTGTGATCTCCGGCGTTGGGTAGCTGGGTAACTATCACAGAGTCACTGCTTTGAATAAAGTACCAACTAAAACCGCCCGCCGTGGTTCTGCTGTCGTGTGGCGAGTCGCGTCTTTACCCAATTGACATCTGCAGCCAAGTGAGAGAAAAAAAACAGTTTTGTCATGAGCTAAATTTTACGAGCTTTAAATTTCACACAGCGGGAGTTTCTCTTCAGCAGTCCAACCATGTGGCCCGCACGCCGCTGACCCCTGACGACTGCGAACAGAGGCGGTCGGCGTGCTGTCAGCAGGTCTTTTTGACAGCACCAGGCCCCGCTGACACCAGGGACAGCAGGGATCGAGACGGGGACGCGGCCAGCAGCACCAGCACACGGCTGACGAGTCTTTCAACATCAATACATGTCACATTCATATTCTGGACGCAATTTCTCCCCCTGCGTGATTATGATGGATGCAGAGGCGATACAGAGCCAGAGAGGCCTGAGCCGCCGTTTATAATCAGCAGGTTTCTGTTGGAGCTGCTGCAGTCCTACGGGATCTCTAACCTGATAGCAGGCGGCTGGTAATCATCCAGACCACAACATCACAGACCTCCTCCTCTGTTCAGTTTCTTTATTTAATTCACAGTGTTTGTTTATTTCAAAAGTCTGGTTCCTGCATTGACTAGAATTCTGTCATGGTTTGACTTCCTGAAACTTTTTGAAAGTCAAGTATGAGCATTTAGTTTCTCAAGCGTCCGCTTTTAAATCTTCTTTTGACCAGGATGTCTGGGCCCGAATGAGAAACGTTCTTCTGTTATTAACTGATTTGCTCAGGTGCCCCTCTTTCAAAATGAACCGTAAACCTAACGTAACTAAGTTACGAGGAGCAACTTTCATTTTGTGTTGATTTTGGCGGTCCCTGTGGACAAAAATAGTAGTTTTTCCGAGCGCCAGAGACCCTTTAGAAAACATCTAATTTTACTGCAGCAGGGTCTGACAGACTGCCCCTCTCAGTCCTGGTTCTGGTTCTCCCGTGCCTCCCTTCCCTCCAGCGGGTCCAGCAATACGTCCTGGGTCTCCAGCAGCGTGGTGTCCGTGTTGGCTCCCAGAGAGGAGAAGCTCTGCTCCTGGAGGAGGAGGAGGAGGAGGAGGAGACGCTGCTGCTGCTGCCGGGAGCTGAGCCCTCCTCCTCCCTCCAGAGCTCCGACTGCAGGTCCAGGGCTGCAGAGAAGCCAGATCTGGGTCTGTCCACGGTGGACCGGTCTCTGCTGGAGGATCTGGGTCTGTCCACTGTGGACTGGTCTCGGCTGGAGGCCCCACTGGAGTCTGAGTTGAAGGAGTTTCTGGTGAACCTGCATGACTCTTCATCTGATTTTGCTGGAATTGGTTCACTGACGAGCATTAAGAATAACTGTAAATAGACAATCTTCTCGCGGATGGTCTCTTTTACTTATGTAGGTCATATTGAGGCATCAGTGTTGAATTGAGACTGTTTCATAACCAGATAAAGTTCCTCACAGTAAACTTTAACCAACCATCCCTCCCACACAAACAAAAGCCTCTGTGGGCTGATAAGTAAACCAACTGCTCTGCCTCATGAAACAAAACTGACTGACATCAGGACAGAGAGGCCAGACGAGGTTAAATCAAGAAGAAACACTTTATATTTTCCTGTAGAAATAACCATTAAACACATTTGTCTGTATGGAGGGGATGCAGAATGGTGCACGTGTGATAAAGTGAGACAGTGGGTTGTATGTGTGGGTTGTAAGTAAGTACAAGTAAAATAGTAATAAATCACATTTTAGCCCCAAACCCAACTCAGTCTGGACGTACCAACAAAAATGGACATTAGCCGCTTGAATTTTCTGCAGAATTAAACATAAAACTTAGACTGAATCTGTCTGTGGTGGTGCCTGTTTTGTGTCCCTTCCATTGACTACAGTTTCTCATTTCTTTGCTATTGCATTCATAATAATCAGATTTATGGCAGCACATTGTCACATAATTCTGGTTTGGCTGAAAGAACATAATACTCTTCACTTGCTGCGGCTCGTGTCATTACAACACATCCTCTCTTTGTTCTCCCTAATGAAGCGTTATTATTAAAGGTCTGTCAGTAAATAACACCGCCTGACAACCACGCAGTCATCTGGATCACCAGAGCCCTGTGTGTGTGTGTGTGTGTGTGTGTGTGGGTAGAGGGCGGACAGCAGGCTGTGGGCGGACCCATCACATGTCAAAGCTCTGCGTCCGAGTGTTATCGCTGCAGCCCGGAGAGAGGCTGGGTGGGCCAGTGACAAGAATTAGCATTACATCTTCTGCACCTGGATGCTTCACAAAGCGGCCGCTCACAGCTATCTCTTCTCTGCAGACAGATGAATATGACTATCCATCAGAAATGTCCCATTGTGTAGGAAACACCCATCTCAAATCTGCCTTAAAAGGGCCAAACATGCAGGGATGTAAATGTGTGGTAACAGAGAGATAATTGATTCAGACGTTCAGGTGTCTAAACCTCAAACGATGCTGCTCTATTCAGGTGTTTAAAGGTTTTCCATTGATCGACCTCAGAATCTCCTGTTCATTGATTGGGCTCTACAAAGACTCTGCTTTTAGAATAGATCTTACTGGCGTCAGTAATGCTGCTGCAGGACTGTAATCAAGCCGAAGGGAAAGAAGAGATCAAACTGTTTATTTTCACTAAATGGAATTGTTTCTCACTAAAATATCTGTGATGAACCAAAAACCACAAACTGATTCCTCAAACCAACACTCCGATGTCTCACGTCTGTGTGTGTTATAGTTTACAGATGATGGGGCTTTGCCACAGCATGCAGTACCAACAGGCTGCAGCTCATCTCACCGGGTTTTATGTTCAGTTTGGTAGAAAGCTGAGCCTCATTTTTCGAGCATGCCGTGGTATTAGGAGTAAAATATTTATCATGTTTAGACGTCAGGTTGGCTGTTGGAGGGATTACATTATGTGACAGAGAAGCAGCTACTCTGATCATATATCAAAGGGTCAGTTCACCCCAAAATCTAAAATAGACATTATTCCTCTTTAGTGCTGTTTATCGATCGAGATGTTTTGGTCTGGATTGATAAATAAGAATGTGAGACATCGACCATATTGATTTCTGGCTTCTCTGAGATTTAACAGAATGGCAAGACAGGGACAAATACTGTACATGTGAAAAACCGCAACGTCTCGATGCAGGCTGGTCTCAGCCAACGTTCTCAGCAGAAGCTACGAAAAGTAACTCGTGGATATCACACACATACTGTATATTATAGAAAATGGGATGCGAGTTTAAAAGAAACAGGACATGTTTTGAGTTGGAATGAACAGAAAGTCCACAGTAACCGGGTCCGTCTCAACACGTTCACTGTTCAGAACTACACTGAGAGCCGGAGGCGGGAAAGTGACCGAAAGAAGAAAAATCAAGCAAAGGAAAATAAATAGTCCAGCTTTGCTTCATGCTGCGACGTAATGAAAGAAAATCACAGAACTTTAGAGAAAATGAGAAATGTTCAATGTGAACACAGCAGGTGCAAAAAAATAATGAATACAAAACAACAACAAACAACTGGACATTCAAATAACTGACTCACTCAAAACATTAAACATTCATTGTCCATGTCGGAAAAATGTATTCAGATCATGTCAGACCCAACAAAGCTGTTTAAACTTTCATACCAGCAACTCCATGAAAAATACAGTTCCTCATTTCATCGTTTCAACAAGACACAGAAAAGGACTGATTGATATAAAGTCATTAAGTATTTACAATTGATCGACTCTGTGGCAGGACTGACATATTACAAATTCAACACTTTGTTCTGGTGCATCTTTATACAGTCTTTACAAACCACAGAAGCAAGAACAAGAGAAAAGAAGACAGAACACGAGTGTACAGTTCTGCTGGAGTCTCTGCTCGGGCTCACTGTGTACAGAGTGTGTATCGTAAAGCACTGAGGCTTGAGAAGTCGTCTCTGTCTCTGTCCGGTCAGCAGCAGGTCCAACCTCCACCTAAATAAAATATTCCCTCTGGTTCTCACTGGGACCGTTGTTTGAGCCGGTCTGGCTGCTGAACGCCAGCTCCGGGTTGTCGTCGGGCTTCGCCGCTTTGGCTTCCCGGCGCTGACACGTCCCTTTCCTCCTGTAGAGGACTCGGGCCATCACGGCCAACGCTGACACGGTCACGAAGATCACCACCGCTATCACACCTGCAGAGGAAACGGCACAAGTTAGTTACAGCGGCTCAGTGGGAACGTGGGCTTCATTTACTCACACGGTGTTAATTTCCATCATCGGATATTTCTGACACGGATCAACTGAAAAAAACACATTTTTCTTCACAGTGAAAATCTAATAAATTGTCCTGAATTAGATGCAAAACACAAAACTTTTAGCATCATAATTTAATAGAGGCACCCTGCGCAGTTTGACTCTCCTCTGGACCATCGACTGTATATAAGAAGTGGTGATGTCACTCATTGGTTTGTGTTCTGCCGTTTTAAAGCCTCGAGTTCGGCGATTTCGCCGTCGCCACCTTGGATTACGACCATTTCCATGTTGTTTTTTCTGCAACTAATAAACGGAAGTGACCATATTTGTACTGAGGAGAGGTGACGTAGAGACGCTGTATACCTGTCAATCACTGTAAGCCCCGCCCTAAACATCCCCTGCTTTATGGTCTGTTTGACTCTAAATGGACCATAATGTACTAAATGAACATCATGCTGTATTGAAGAAGACTTGAAACTAGAGATTGAGACCATAAACTCATGTTTACAATGTTTACTGAGGTAATAAATCAAGAGAGAAGTAGAGTCATTTTCCCATAGACTTCTATACAACCAGAGGAGTCGCCCCCTGGTGGACACTAGAGAGAATGCTTTAATGTTTTATGACCCTTCCGCATCGGCTTCACTCGGCAGAACCGGAGGTTGCCGCCTGGTTCTGGACACACTTTTTTTGTACCAATTCTTCGTTGCAAACCTCCTCAAGGTCTGGCAAGTTTCCTTTGAATGAAGTGAGCAGCTTTTCTCAAGTCCTGTTAACAATTCTGGATCCTCTCCAGGACATTAAACATTGTTGTGTTGCACACATTCCCGCGTGTTCTCCTGCAGCTTAAGCTTCAGTTTGGGTTTGTTGTCTTCTCACACACATCGCAGCAGGATTTCCTTCAGGACGTCTCTGTTTTGCTACACTTCAATTTACCCCCAAGCTGACTTCACTTCATTATTGTACAGAAAAATAAGCAAAAATAAAGAAAGAGAGCAAGAAAATCTGTGTAACAGCTGCAGTTAATGATGATTGTGAGGTGAAATGTCTAACGCTATTTCAAGCTAGAATAAAAAGTAGTGTTTTTTTTTTTAAATGGAGATGCACAGATCAACAGCAGCTGTAAAGAACCCGGCTAATTTCAGACACATTTTGTAGCTGTGTTTAACACAGTAGCGTTCACATAATGACCGTCATGTTTACACGTACGCTTCATCAATATTGTAATTTAATTTGGTATTTTAGTTTGTTTATGTTTGTTGTTTTCAAATGGGACAAATTAGAACTACAGAACCAAATTGGAGATGAAACATTACATTTGGAAATAAAACTCCTACTTAAAAGCAACATGGTCAGTTGCTCAACGGGCAGCGAAAAAACCATTAGATTGCTTTCGCTCCATTAGAGGTGCAGCCAGCTCATTTTCTGCAGGCTCGCAGGGCAATTCCAGCTAATAGAAGGTCTCTGCACCGTTGTTAAAAAAGACGTACTGTCGCTGCACTCGGAGAAGGAAATAATTTGTGTTCTAATTAGTTGTGGTTTCCTTTGTGTGTCCAGACACAGTCACTCTGTTTTGAGTGATAACTCGGGGCTTTCATTCAAACTGCTACGCAGCATGCACATCTTATGAAAACGTTCCTGCCGGACAACCAATGAATATTTAACTCCACATCACTCAAACATACAACACACATTGAAATTCGTAATAAAAGTCTTGTATCCATTATTTCACTGTCAGATCTTCGGTAATCAGGTGTGAGTTTTAAACTGTTACTAACTGAGCCCTTATCATATCATAATCCACAAAAGTTGATATTTGTAAATAACTAAATAATTAAACGCCTGGAATAACTACTTTTGAGCAACATTTCCTGCATTCTGAGGAATTTTATGCACAACGTTATGCCTTTTTTGCATCAATTTATGGTGAAAATGTCTTAATTGTTGTAAAGGAAAACACAAAATTCAGGTGCCAGGTGTATACAAAATATAAACATTTATGGAATAGAGTGCGGCTGTTCTCTGCTTTTCATTGCAGGTGGAAAACCGAATCTAACTGAAGACACTTCTGATGAAGCATAAATCTCACCATTGTTTGGTTTGTTGTCCAAACAAATGTAAACTTCACCTTCTCTGGTAATGTGCGTGCGTATGGGTGCAATTTCACCATAGTATTGATTTTGGCGGTCCCTGTGGACAACAGTGGTAGTGTCTCCGAGCACCAGAGTCCCTTTAGAAAACCTCTCATTTTACTGCAGCAGGATCTGACTGGTTCTGGTTCTCCCGTGCCTCCCTTCCCTCCAGCGGGCCCAGCAATATGACCTTGGTCTCCAGCAGCGTGGTGTCGGTCTTTGGTCCCAGCAGGAACCGGAGGAGCAGAGAGGAGAAGCTCTGCTCCTGGAGGAGGAGGAGGAGGAGACGCTGCTGCCGGGAGCTGAGCTCTCCTCCTCCCTCCGGAGCTCCGACTGCAGGTCCAAAGCTGCAGTAAAGCCGGATCTGGGTCTGTCCACGGTGGACCGGTCTCTGCTGGAGGATCTGGGTCTGTCCGCGGTGGACCGGTCTCTGCTGGAGGATCTGGGTCTGTCCACGGTGGACCGGTCTCTGCTGGAGGATCTGGGTCTGTTCACGGTGGACCGGTCTCTGCTGGAGGATCTGGGTCTGTCTTCGGTGGACCGGTCTCTGCTGGAGTCTGAGCTGAAGGAGTTTCTGGTGAACCTGCATGATTTCATCTGATTTCACCAGAATCCGACCCGGTGGCTCCGATGACGAGCATTAAGAATAACTCTATAGAAACAGACCATCTTCTCTCTGATGGTCTCTTTACTGATGGAGGTCTGATAGAGGACCAGGATTAAACTGAGACATGTTCACCAGTTAAAAGTTCCTCACAATAACACCCTTAAAAAAACACCCTTGAAAAAGAGACTTCCTCTCCTTTATGAGGCCAAACAGCAGGTGCTCAAGACACCTTTGAGGTCTATCTAAGAACATGGCAGCATCATTTCATCTCTGCTTGCTTCGCAGACAGTCCCTGTCTCATGATTGAGGATAAGGTCGGTGTTACAGTGAGAAACATCGCCGCTACAGTACCTCCAATTAGAGCTGAGTCACTCCTGATGGCATTCACCACAGGCTGACCTCTTCCCACTGATCCAGACTGGCCTGCAGCACGGAGACACAGAAGAAAAGAGGCCGGAGGGACGGAGATGCAGACGTGAAGGCAGAGAGGAAAGAACAGAGAGGACAAATGCAGGGGGAATAAAAAGAGTGATGAGGAGGAAAAAGAAGACATGAAGGTGAGCAGATGAGAACAAAGGAGCAACGAGGTCATTAGTGACATGAAACATACAAATGAAAAGTACAGCAGAGAGATGCTCAACAGGAATCATAGACAGAAAAGATAATGGACACCACAGCACACCTCCACTAGGTTCTCTGTATTGTGACCACAGGGGGAAGATATGGCAAAGGAAAGTGAATTAATTGCCTCGTGTTGTGATCATTAACTCAGTGTCATTATGTTATTAGACACCCAAAGGTCCCATTGTGAAGTTTGAGAGGTAGCACCCACACAGATCACCTACGATAACCTCAATAATATTCATTAACAGTCCCGTGAGAAAGTGGGCGCTGTACTTGAATACACCGACGATTAGAGAGTCGTGAATTGTTGAGAGAAATATCAACTTGATCAACGTATCCTCACACAACGCTTCGTCTGATATGAAATGTTACTCATATTTTGTGCGTTTTCCTATGAAAGCCTTACATGCGTACAGTCTTTTAAAAATAAACTTCCATCTTCACAGGAAACCACTCAGTCAGGTTTCGGCAACAGAACTACTTAGGTTTAGGAAAAGATCGTCGTTTGGCTTAAAATAACTACAGAAGTTATATTTAAGACGTCTGACCCTTTATAACATTAAAGTATTCATAAAATCACCTCTGGATTTCTTTTTAAAGATATGAGACACAAGCCGAAGGTTGTGAAAATGCCAAAACAGAAATACAACCAAACGTGTCCTCCTACCTGATAGGTGGTGTGTGGTTTCTGCTGCGTAGGGATTGGCTGAAGTGGAGCCACAAATGGACTGGACCAGTGGGCCGGTAACGAAGACGGGGCTGGTGTCCGGGTGGAGCAGAGCCGCTTTCAGAGGGCTGACGGAGTTAAAGAGGACGCCAGACAGACAGCCTGTGAAACCCAGGGAGGCGAGCCGAGACAGCTCCGGATCCAACTCACTAGAGTCTGAAGGGAAAGATGCATGGATACGTCATGCGTCCTGTGAAACACTTGCACTAGTCTGATTTAGCCTGAAAACCCCAACGCGTACTGGATATCAATGGCTGAATCAAAGAAAAGCATTATACTTTTTGCAGCGGGTTTGCAGTGGCAGTGCTACACCTGGATGAGGGTAGTGCCACAGCCTCTCATCTTATTAACAACCTATTTCTTAGTCCGTGTCTGAAGGCGCTGTTCAAACAGAACATAACTAGGTCATGACAAAGTGCATCACAGTGAAGCTGTGTCTCTGTTACATGTCGGATCTGTCTGAGGCAAACCAGGCAGAAAGAATAGTCTTAGAGAGGTTAAACTGGTCACACCGTCTCCCGGGCTTAGTAGGATTGTATTTAATCCAGAGCATCAGCATTTGCTTTTTCCTCCTGCAGACATTCTATCAGAGCACCCTGTGGGTGTTTCTGTCTTTGTGAGTGAATCAGAGGCAAAATGTTCATTGTTTAACACTGCGATAAAGCTACTGAATATGAAAGAGCGAAAGCACATTACATTGTACCGCTAATACAGCAATGTTACTCATCCAAAGAGGATGCAATATGTATGAAGTGAAAGAGTCATTAGCAGCATTGAAAGACCCATAACCTCCCAAGAGAACATCCTCGGAGGCTTTTAAACGCCTGTCCTGTCTGGGAAGTTGAAATCCCTTTGTGTCTACTCTGTATGCAAGCACATGAGTTGGCACATCAGTGCATTTCATTTTTCGTAGGTAATGCTACGAATGCTGGATGAGACCAGCCTGCATGAATAGATTTTCACTGCATCGTTGACCAACAGCTTGCATAAAAACTACAGTGCAAGCTGTGCAAAGTGAGCACTGGCCTTAAAACTGTTGTGTGTTCACGACAAGTGGCATAATTGTGTCATAAACAGAGCAATGTTGTGGCAATGCATTGTGGCAATAAAGAAAGCGTTCTCTACATTTATTATGCATGGCATCCTGCATAAGCTGCTCCGTGGTAGATTTGTTTTCTTGTTTGTGACAACAGTCACGCGGTTGCGACAGGATTTCTTGTGGATGGCGGTCTCTCGGTTGGTCCCACCACTTTGATCCCAACTTAACAATTATTAAATAGATTTCCATAAAATGTTCTACAGATATCTACGGTGCTTTGGTAATCACCGTATTTTTGCTCTAGCGCCACCATGAGGTTGACGTTTGTGGTTTTGAGTGAAATGTCTAAACTGCTTTTGGATGGATGACATTTGGTACCAACAATCATGATCCCCAGAGGATGAATTTGAATAACTTTTTAATCTATCGCCATCATCATATCTAAGTTTCAGATTGTCCAATACTTTGTTTTGTAACCAAATACCAGGCGGAAACCTCTGGGTCTGAAAAGTGAAGCCAATGAGGAAGTGTTTTAAAACTTGCATTCTCTCTAGTGTCCAGCAGGGGGCGACTCCTCTGGTTGTATAGAAGTCTATGAGAAAATGACTCTACTTCTCTCTTGATTTATTACCTCAGTAAACATTGTAAACATGAGTTTATGGTCTCAATCTCTAGTTTCAAGTCTTCTTCAATACAGCATGATGTTCATTTAGTACATTATGGTCCATTTAGAGTCAAACAGACCATAAAGCAGGGGATGCTTTAGGGCTGTTTTACAGTTACAACAATGGGGCGCCAAAGTTGAAACATTTTTAAATTATACATATTGTTGCTTTAATATCGACAAAGTAAGAAGCTTGATAACTATGACTCTGTGTAATTAAACTGCTTTGACTTATCAGATGATTTTGCTAACAGTTCCAGCTTGTTAGCAGTACCTTACCGTTTAAAATCATTTTAATGGCGATGCCTTTATGAAGGAAATTATGATTTGATAATTGATGTGTTTTGGATCACACTTAATGTATTATTTCCCTTGTTTCTGAGTGTCTGGTTGTATAAATTATGACCTTTCTTTCTGGTCCACCCTCCTCTTATACAGGAAAAGTCAACGATCTTCATAATGATGTAAGGAATGCGTATTATATTTATTTATTTTGATCAGTTACAGTGTTTTACAGGTGAACCTACCACGTATTAAACTGATCGTGTCCCATCTTAGTGCTGAGAGTTCCCGGCATTTAGATTTTTTTCTATGTTTATTCTTTACCTATTTGATGGTCTAGACAGCCGTCCTGGGGATCAAACCATCATGATGAAAGTTCCCATTACCTTGTTGTCTGATGAGGCGAAACCTTTCTGAAATGAGTCTGTCTGAGTGCTCTTCAGTCTGAAAGGCCTTGCCTGGGTTCTTGTAGCCGTCTCACTTACCGTGCACCGTGCCGAGAACCAGCGACCGGATGGCATTGAACTCTACATCAGATGTCAGGTTGAAGTCCTCTTTGGCGTTCTGGTCAATCTGTAAGAAAATAAGTTTTCAAACTCAACATTGCTGGTATGTAGATTCTTCAAAGAATACAACTGATTACTGCATTGAAAATATTGGTTATTTGCAAAGAACTTCACATATTTTGGCATGATTGCACAACTTAGAACCAGTTTATCCGAGCCTGATAAACAAGCAAAGCAAAATTATGTAATATATTAAGATGGGTAGAAATTCTGGCTATTGTACCACCAGGACCTAAGATGAGAATTAGAGAGACAATAAAAGAGATGTCTGTCTGTGGTTCATGTTCTCACACCCAACTCGTCAAATACCGACGTTTAGTAAGTGTCCCTAAGCTTCAAACTAGCATGCTCTAGGTTCCCTCTAGCGTCCGGACCGGTCAGTTTCCACTCTGTCTGCAAAGGAATTTGGGTTTCGGAAAAAACCCAGTCATGGTTTGGTAAAGAGCGTAGTTTACTTTAAATTGAGAATGACTTGCCAGTGACAAATAAGTCACATGATTATCAACTCACGCAAGCTGACGTGGCTAACGACTGAAGTGACAAATTATCAATGTTTACATTTAGTTTTGAACAGGACACAAACAGTGGTCTCCTTTGACAAAATCCTCTTTGTTCTTCTTGTTTGTGTCTTTCTATAAAAGCCAACAAAAGTGTCAATTTACGCTCGTTACATGCATACAGTCTTTTCAAAATAAAGTTCCGTCTTCACAGGAAACAATTGAGTTAGGTTTAGGCAACAAAACAATGCAGTTAGGTTTGGAAAAGATCGTCATGTGGGTTAAAATAACTACGGAAGTAACGTTACTGAAGTCTGTTACGTGACAAATAAATCAACGTTGACTTCTCGTTTCACACGAGGAGCGAACAGCTATCTTCTGGGTGAAGGATCGTTTTCTGCTGGACCCATCCACCGCCCCTTCTGCGGTGTTTGTTCGTGGAAACACAGCTGAAGGTACAGCGGTGTATCATCAGCATATGAAGTGCAACATTATCATGAAGCAGAGATTGTCTCTGAATCAGGTGCCCTAATGTTAGCATAATGTAAACAACAGGGGGATCTAGTGCCCAAAGCTAGAAGAGCAAGTCTTGTTTTAAAGGAAAGAGAAAAAAGCACTTTGCAGTTGTTGCCAAGCTGCTAATGTTTGGGTCCACTGTTTTAGTGCAGCTCAGGTTTTATTATCTGCAGTTGTTTCCCTGCTGTCTTCTTGTCGCTGAAGTCGACTGACAGAGAGGCTGCTGGGAACACCGGGGTGACTCAGGGTTCAGAGCAGACTGAGAGGAATATTATTGTGTGCGTTACCTGCACAGAGACGGCGTCTGCCAGTCTGCTGATGATGACAGCATGAAGCTGTCCGTTGGCGAGGTTTCTCACTGTGCTCCTCAGGATCTCAGCATCTTTGCTGCTATCCAGTCTGTATCTCACCTCCAGCATGTCTGCACACACAAGTCAACAAATCAAACACAAGAGGCTGAAAGAGACACAACCTCCCAATGAACAACATGTCTCAAGGGAAGTCTGGATGTTCCAGGGTCCCAGCAGCTGAACAATGAAGCCCAAAATAATTAGACATTAAGAAAAATGTTATAAATGATATACAGACTCAAGTTAATTTAGATAATGTTCGTGTCATTCAAAATGGGTAATTTTATTGCAATCACATGAATACCATGTAATGTCTGCAGGCTGTTTGGAAGATAAGAAAGCTTATTTTCCATTTTACAGAGCAAATGCATAATAATAGTGCATATCAAAGCATTGTAGAAATTCACATGAGCATATCTTGGGAATAATTGTGAATGCATGAAATCCTTAGGCCACCCACGGTGACCAGGAAAGAAGAGTTTCTACGTAAGCAGCAGAGGTTTTTGAATCATGCATTATTTATATTTTTCAGCCCTGCTAATTACGTTTAACACTTAACTCTTGTTGTGTTACCTCACTTATTAGAGGAGAAAGACGGAGAAAAGTGAGAGACAGCTGTATACAGTGTGTTCACACCACAATGACCATGATTAACAAGTCACACAAGGTGACCACAGAGCTGCTACATCACTTGCTCTGACCGGATGTAAAAACAAAAACACAGAGAAACGTTGACTTTCAATGGCAACATCTTTTCCTGCCGACTCAGCTGCTTTACTTGATGGTCAAATAAAGATTTGCAAATCACAACATTGGGCAAAATACAACTTCAATGCAATTCATAGATTACAAGTTTGTATTAATTGTTGCACACAAGATATACCTGCCAATTAAAATGAATGGTACCTTAACAACTCTCACACTGAGCCACATGTGCTCAGTGGTGCACAACAAGAGAAACAAGATGGAATAGAGGCATTAATGGCCTAATTTACTGTGAAAGAAATGGTTACCAGAACGATAGCTTACAATCTATATTACATGGCAGACAGTCGAGTTTGAGTATCTATAATTTAGGAATTGGTCTGTCTGTGATTATACCTGTCCGCCCCTTGGAGTTTGTCGGTATGCCTGGTACTCACATTGTCAAGCACAAGAATAAATTGATCATTTGGATTCTATGCATAGAAATCAGCGTTAAAGCACAAAACTGAATGAGAACCCTGACATTTGAATAAGCTGCCAAAACACAACATCTAACCCTCCATTTGAATACAAGAAAACAATCCATTTAGCATAATGCGTTTCATGATGTACATTCATGTTGGTGTTTGTTTGCCTTCTGGGCTCCACTTTCAGTAACGTAGCTTGTGAATTCTTTGCTTTCAGCTCTGTAATCACTGATGTCAGACGAAGACACCAACAAGTAGAATTTCACAAAAAGCTCAGAGCTGCGTCACAACACAACAATAATGTAACTCTAACAAAAGAAAAGGAGGGACAGTTATCGTAACTTTTATGTCTCCCTCAGATCGAGATGGATGAAAACTGCCAGAATGATCTTTAAAAGATAAGGCAGCCAATGCTTTTCATTATAAACAAATCCCATAGAAAGCCAATGATTTTCACTGTGGCACCGAAGATGTAGATCTTTAAAAATGCCACAAAGTGTTTCATCATCAAAAGAAACCTTTATCAGCCGTCTTTCTTTCCAAATCAAAGGACCCCACTCGCCTCTCGTCTGATTTAACGCTGACGTGAACGGCAGAAAGAAGGAAGGAAGCAAGAGAACAGAAAGGATGTGGAGAAGCCTGACAGGAAGTTTGCTTTAGGGGAAGCGGAGGGAGGTATGGACAATCCATACAGTCTCGACTCTGATCTCATTATCCGACAGTAAAGGGGCTTTGCATCATCCCTTTCATGCATCACAACTCAGCAACACAAACATCAAAAGTTTTTATATCTCAAAATATGTTTCTTGCATTTTAATTCAAAGGATCTATAAGCCACCAACTCCTTCAATTTAAGGGTGTAAGAAAATACCGCCACACTATTATGTTTTGAGATACTGTATCGATTCCCCAAAACACATTTTTAATTTATAGATTACATGCAAATATTCAGTTTGCAGTAAAAGTTGTTCCGATGCCATTTTTTCCTTCCAAATATCGAATCTCATACCTGAACTAGTGTATCGACAAATACAGAGTACCGATCCAATAACGTTAAAGCGCGTTAAAACTATTTTTAGACAGAGACAGAGATTAACCTCGTGACGATGATAAGAAACAAATGATCAGCATCAAGAGAGAAGTATTCCTTGTTGAAGACACAGGTAGGAGGGTCTCACCATGCTTGTTGAGCAGCAGAGCCAGGTACTCTGTGTGGTAGGAGCCCACATAGAGGAGCAGAGCGGGACTCTGGCTGGTCCTGAAGCTCAGGGAGACGTTCTCTGCTCTCAGGTTCATGTCGGACTGGATGGAGGAGGACAGGGAGCTGCTGCGGCTCCTGTTCAGCTCGTTCAACGCCGGCTCATTGAAAGTGAAGCTGACGGATGTTCCCAACTTGAAGCTGGCTGAAACCTCTGCAGGGGGGAGGAGTGAGGAGATAATGTCAGAAAGTTAAATTACAAAGCATTTGTCTCATTTGCTGCTGCTATGCTGCACTTGTGGGATGATCTTTTTTTGTAATTATGGCTGTTAAAAGTTTGGTTTACAGCTTATTTTTGTTTTGCAGAGACAGTATTTCTTCGTTAAGAACTAATCCTGCAGGGGGACAGTAGTGGTGATTCATACACTGTATGCAGCACTGACAACCCCAAATTAACTGAGCTCGCGGTGCCACAGGAAACCACCTGGCAGGTGAAAAGAACAATGCAAAATGCGGCTGCTAATTATACCACCGTCGTGTATCAGCGCTGTGATTTCCGTCGCAGATAGCGCTCCGACAGAGAACACAGCTGGGTCGTTAATTATTGCATAAATATGAGGCTGTGTTACTGCGCTGATGTGATGACTCAATGCTCCAGTGATGACTTAAGGACAAGAAGTGCAGGTGTGTGGTCTCATAAGAACTTCAAGGGAACAATGCGACAAGACATGTTCAGACAAAAATCTGCACACAGCTCTTATACTTTAGTATAATACAATTTAAAAAAAGCCAAATTATTAGTGACTTCCTGCACTAAATAGACGGTGATGTCAAACAGTATATTAACCTCAGTGTTCGCCATCAGCATAGGAAAACATTTGAAGTGCTGACACAGACTTATGTTGTGTAATATGACTGAGAAAGAAGAAGAAAAAGGTCAAAACAAGACCAATTATCAGCCAACCGCAGACTTCATTATTGGCCTCAAGATGAACTGTATATTATGTTTCCCACAGGATCAAGATGATTGGCAGCTGTGTATGATAATGATAATAATATGTGATGCGTTGACTTCACACTGGTGTCATGTTAACTGGATATCTGTAGGGCTCCTGTTTATACATAAGATATGTGTGAATAATTGTTCCCGTGTGTGTTTGTTTCATTTTTTATATAAAGACAGATTTAACTGTAACGTATTCATGCGGCCATGTTGGACGACGGCAGCTTTTGGGCTTCAGCTTGCTGACCAAAAGCCAAACACGCCTCAAAGACCCCAACGTTGCTAAAGAGATTATATACGTCGGGCTAACTTTCTGTTGATAAAATGATGCTCAAGCACTGGAAAAGTTGAAATCAATTGGATACATGTATGATGTTGGCAGACAGGGTGGAACAAGGGGATTTTTTTCTGCCTTAAATTCTTTAATGGGAAAATAGTTTCCCCTATTTTGGATATTAAGTAAAACACACAACATTTCCCCCCACAGGAGCTGATGGGTGATACTACTGCGACATACCTCTGTCACAGAAGGCTCCGGTGTAAGCAGACGAGCCACAGTCGCAGGAAAAGCTGTTGGGCCTCTCCAAGCAGCGACCCTGGTTCCGGCAGAGTGAGCCATAGCTGCTGCAGTGGCCCGGACATCCCGCCTGAACCCCGGGCGTGATCCTGGCTCTCTCCTCCAGGTCCAGGGTGACGCCATTCAGCTGCAGAGAGCGAATGCAACCCCGAAAGCCCTTCTGCCTGGAGGCCGTGCCGCCTGAAGACACACACAGAGCATCTACTTCAGTGTTTTAGATTGATTTTTTTTTGATTCGACAAAACCGATATTTTTTAGTAAATATATCTAACTGACAATTTACGGCCCCCTTCCTTCATGTTCCCCCCAGAATTTATTTAACGAGTAGATGAAAAACATTTTGAACGTTGGATGACATCATTGTGAACTGTTCTTGTGGGTTAGCAGCTCATTATAGACCAAACCTGTGCGTTTGCACGTTTAAGCTACAAGTCACGACTACTTTATATTACTGTCGACCATTTCTCAAAGCTTAGTGAATTTTTCTTGCTTTTTAACGTATTTCCATACTTCCCAGGCAGCCATTGACTTCCATTCATTTCTGAATGATGCAAGAAACAACCATGAAACTTTCTCCTGTCATTATTATTTTCCTTTATTGTTGCATGGAAATGCAGCTTGAGCGAAGCTTGATTTGGGAGGTCGACACACACTGATATCTGATTTTATTATAAACACCATCTGCACCTCGGGAAACAAAGATTTGTCAACACCCTCCTACTGAATTTTTAAAATGATGAGCTGATGAAACATAGCTAAACACAAACTGGCAGGTGAAAAATTCAAAGTGTTGACTTTTAACTGGCAGTGAGCAACGGGCTGACTGTTCATATCTGGGAAGCTGGCGAGCCGTCAATCTGTCTGAGTCTGCCTGACTTTAACATTTCTTCTTTCTAGGGTTGGAATTTAAGCTCCAAAAGTTATTGTTTTCCAACATTTAGCATTACGACCTCCAACTGTCCTCAGAGTTCAGCCTCCGCTGCATTATAATTGTCTCGGAGTGCCAAACTGGCAACCTGACGACTGTTATGATGAGATAAACAGCTTTCCAGGACTGCAGAGTTGATGAGGTTCACATCAGGAGCCGGAGTTTCATCATAGAGCTGTCAGGGAAGGACCACCTTAACTAATGGACTGGGTTCAAACACTGTACCAAGGTTACTGCAAGGACACTGACCACCACAAACACACGCTTTCACTGCGTCGTCCTTGGGATTATTTCTATCAACTTGTATGGATTTCCTCTCAGTCTATGAAGTGTATATGAAGGTATTACTGCCATAAACTCAAGCTGTATGCCTTGCCAAAACATTCTCACCCCGACTACCAAAGTCAGTGGACTTAAGCTTCAAACTAGGACGCTCTGGGTAGCACTCGGTTTTGGACGTGTCTGGGACGGCATGTCAGTTTCCACACGTTACATGCAAAGAGCCTTTCTAAAGATAAAAAAGGAAGTTAGGTTAAGGCAACACAGCTACTTAGTTAGGTACAACTCACGTGACTTACGACTCAGGTTGTTCAGCTTTACCGAAGAAAATATAAGTGCTATAATTTGTAGATATCCGAGGAAATCGAGGAAATTTCGTATGTGATCCACGTAGTCACGAACCAGGAAGTATAAAGGCCGCAAGAACCCACACAGGGCGGGTGGAAGTAACGGTGGATGGGTCCAATAAAATCCGGTCTTTCACCCAGAAGACTGCCGCTTGTTCTCCGTGTCAAACGAGAAGTCACTGACCAAGCGTCGGTACTTGATGAGTTAAGAGTGAGAATGGGTTGACTTTAAACTGCCGAGGTTTCATATTAAGGATTGTTCTAGGCTGATTGAATCTGCCAGTTCAATAACCAGAGACAGCATCGCAATTCACTCCCTGTACAGTGTGAACCAGGATGGAAAGTTTTCCAGAAAGTTTTAGTTTCTGTCCCTACCGGATTACTTCAGGAGGCCACCAGCCTCTCTGGGGTCAATTAGATGTTTTGTGTGGGTGAAAGAGAAGTTACAGAGTAAACAGAGACAGAGAATACTCTCTGAGACACTGACAGACATCACTTCTCAGGGAAGTCTGAAATGGAGGAAAGGTTTGTGAAAAAACTTCTGATGTACGGATAAAAAGATGCTGTGTGTCTTCTTTGCATTCACAGTGTGTGCAGCAGCTACACACACACACACACACACACACACACACACCGACCTATAAATAACTGGCTGTTGAGCTGCAGGTGGATGTGCCCATCAGCAGGAGCCTCCTGCGTGGCAGCGGGGAGCTCGTCGAGACGGAGCGAGGCCTCTTTAACGTTGCGCTCGGCTCGAAGGCGGTGCCACCTGTCATCATTCAGCGGCGAGCCGGCCGTCACGCGCACCTCCAGCGGACCGTTACCCACGTCGAAGGAGAAGAGGACCTCGGTGGAAGCTGAGTCAGGAGAGGAAGACAATCAAAACTCACTGGACGTGTTCATCAGCCCCTGCTTAGCAAACATTCATCCTGTTCTTCACTTGTTCCACCTGCAAACAGCTGTTCTTTAAGGGCTCAAATCTATTGTTGTGGCGGTTGTTTTTACCATTTTACATTTGCAAAGCAAAACCTATAAACTGAGAAAGAATGAAAGAAATGAAAGCAGCACGTTGCCTCGCTCGGTACACACTGAGTCTGTGTCTATCTCATTGACTGCAGGACTGTAAAAGGACCTTTCATCTTCTCAAACCGTCTCCTGTTGCTTGTTCTCTCTCTGACGCCTTTACTCGCTGTAACAGTTACACCATCTGTGCAGCGGAGAAGATGAAATGTGATTTAAAAGTAACGTCTGACTGAAGTGATGCGAACAAACACAGACCCCGGCTCACAGAGATGTGACACCAAAGAGCAATTGTCATAGCAACTAGTTTCAATAACAACTCGTGGGCATCTGAACCGCTGCTGCAGAGACAACTGTAGGTTTACAGCAACCGTCTACGAGGACGCAGCGCTGCTTGATGTGATGTCCAGACACATTCAGTGTGTTCTCATGCTTGAAGTAAGCAAATAACTGCAGGAACTAAAAATATATATATATATATATATATATACTGTATATGTCTATGTTTTGTGATACACAAACACGATTAACAAATGTGCGTCGCAATTATTGAGTAATTTATGTTTTAAAAAAAAAAGCTTTTACAATCCACAAGCGAATACTAATCAATTTGTTAAACAAAAATAAAACAATTTTACAAATAAATACGATTCAACTGAAATAAATATCAGTAATTCAGCAGTTCAACGCATGCATTTGTGGATCGGAGGCTAAACACATACTCAAACTCCACACATAAGTGTTCCATTCGTTCAGTGGTATTTGTTTGTGGATTGGAAGATGCATTTGTGATCACCATAAATTTCCCCCAAATCATCGCGCGTATTCGTAAATCTTGTTTTCATTTGTGGATTGTGATGAAACACACATTTGTCTCATGCAACGCCACTAAAACCTCCTTACTTCCTATTTAAAAAACTTCAGCATCAACAGTCTCCACGCTTGCTACTCATCCGTAAGTGTTTTGAATAGTAAATGTTTTAGTAAAGATGCAGGCGTTTGTGAAGTAGTGAGCGTACGACTGAATAAATGAGACTTTCATTATTCTGCAGAGATGTGTGAGAGTTTGAAAACGGATGTTTTGACATTTCCTTCTGTTCATTAAGACCTTTTCTTTGTTCTCTGATACTTTCTTCTCTGTGGAGGCATAAGAGAAAGTTTGGTATAGTAACTGAGATAAAAACTATAATTTTGGGTATGAAGTATCCCGTTAAACCTGATTTCTTGCACAGATTCTTGAGTGGCTATATTTGGATTGTAAAGCGATCATAATTAGTTACCTGTCTACATTACTGGATTAGTTTTCTTTGGCAAACCCAAGAAATGAAACACTATCAGGAGCTGTCGTCTTAAAGAACAGCTACAACGGCACACACTATGTGAACTACCATAAAGTGTTACAGTTCGATGAATCCAGTACAACACAATGATACACAGAACTATACACTCTGGTGGTTATAAAGGAAATGTATTGCAGCGGACTGGAACAATGTCACTGCAGTAATTTCCCAGAGGAGGAAAAACAAATGGCGGTGTCGCTGGAAAGTGATTTTTTCTTTGTAAGGGAAGAGATGTTCTGAGGTGCAGTTGGAGGCGGTCGGTCACCTCCAGCTGAGTTCAATCCAGGTGAAACTTTAACTCCCGGGATGATCCTTCCTGCTCAGGATGTACTCACATCTAAGCCAAGTGCGGATTACACTTCTAACCGGAAAGGCTTTTTAACTTACAGCCCAGTTCGATCCGAATGAAGTCTTTGATGCCCAGGTTTTCCAGGAAGACGCCGGAGGATGAAGTGGTTTTAAACAGGAAGGAGATGTCGGCACTCAGCTCTCCGTGGAATGTGGGAAAGTGGAGGTACGACGTCTCCTTGTCAAAAAATGCAGCGTTCCAGATGTTTTCTGCAAATAAACGAAAACCTATCAATCATGGTTTTGCAATTCAATCAAAGGCCACTAATTGCCAGTATTACTGACACGCATGCATCATTTAAATGACATGTACAAGGTGACATTGAGGGATCTGGACCTGACTTACTGTCTCCATGACAAAGGAGAGGCCCGACCCTGTAGGCGCTCTCTGAGCCGGGCCTCTGGACGTCACCCAGCACCAGAGATCTGACAGGGAGGGCCTCCTTATGGGTCAGCAGGCCTGAGTCATTGGCCCTGGACGGGAGGGAAAAGACACGAAGAGGAAGAGAAAGATAGAAGAAGGAGAAGCTGAATTTAAAGAGGAAACCAAAGACCAGAGGGGAAAAGATTAACGTTTGACATGAGCAAGGGAAGAGAGATAAGAAGAGGAAAGGAGATGATCGGGGAGCAAAAAGTAAAATTCATCATCACTATTTCCAAAAGGACAAACCTTTTAGTGGAACCTTTTGCTATTTTTGCACATTGGACATTGCCTCGATGTGAGCTGTTGGGGCGTTGCTTCTACTGAGCGTTGTAAACATGACCATACGTTATCCGTCTACCTATCCATCCATTTGATCCAGTAGTCATGAATAATATCAGTACATTCTTTTAAAGCAGCATAATCTGGTGTTGATATAAGTAAATAACACAGTACCATTCGGTGCGGTCAGCGTCACAGTTGCAGTAGTGTTTGGGGTTCACACAGTTCTCCTGCAGGCCACAGGAACACTGCTGGCTGCCGGGCGGAGCTCCGCCCCAATAAGTCTGCACCTTTCCTGCACCTGGACCTCCCACCCACCAGCTGAGCAGAGGGCCGTCTGCAACACACCGATAAGATGAGATGGTCCTTTACTACGCCCACAGCAGTGACGGACTTCGCAGTATATTACAGCAGCAAAGAGGATTGTGCAACAACGAGAGGCATCAGTGAAAAAAACACCCAAGTATAAGAAATAAGAAATCAAACAGTGAAGATAAGGAATGTATACCGTAAAACTAATAAAAACTAAAATTAAATATAACCGGACCTAACGGTTGAGTTCACATTATTGTATTATTATATTATACGAAATGTTGATATTACAAAGAACATATATTGGACAGTGGTGTATATATGCACGTGAATGAATGATTCATTTGCCAGTTTTCTTTTGTCCAATATACACCACTCTTTCAGCCAGGGGACTCCTGGGGACTCCTGTTTGTTCAATCCAGGTGACTGCACAACAGCTGCAATCCTTGCACAAAAAATGAAGCGGATTCAGTTTGACTTCACGGTAGTGTGACTAAAGATTTGCTTTACAATATACAGTTTACGGCTTCTTAAACATATAATCTATTTCTTGTAGAAATCTTTGTTGGAAGGACCATACGGACGGTTCTGCATGTTAAACCCATCAGCTGAGTTGTGATGAGGAGCAACGTTTTCGTAAGATATTATATGAACATTTGTATGAGGATACGTTGCTACTTCACCGTTTTAAATAATGTGGCATCACAGAATACCAACAAGCTTTACCCGGTGTGTTGAGGAGGCGGGACTTCCTGCAGAGGTAGGTCAGCTCCTGCTCGCAGTGCTCTGATTGGCCAACGACGGCCGCCAGCTGCTCCTCCTCAGATGCGTATTCAAAGTGAGCCGAGTGCTGGTCCTTTCCCGGCGACGGTCGGACTCTCGTCAGATCCGTGTTGTTGTGCTGGATCACCATCCAGGTCTTGTCCTCTGGCGGAGAGAGAGACAGAAGGAAGGAAATATAAAAGCATGTTTTTTGTTGTGTGTCACTCAGCAGGACAGGAACAGAGGCGGGATGAAAGAGGACAGCGGGCTGTGTTTCTGATGTGTGCGTGTCAGCTACCTGTCATGTTGCAGTACATCAGCTGTGGTCTGATGGGTCCGCTGCCATCCACGTCAATGTAATAATAGCCCGACGTGTTGCCTTTGTGTTTGTACGCCTCACAGGACTGTTCGTATATCGCTGAGGAGAAAGAGACACGGCATCATCATCATCAACACCATCATCATCATAAACATCTCAGTCATTCATGTTTTTTGCTCAGTGGCCAGGAAAGAAAAGTTGCCTTTTTATGTTTTTGCAAAGCAAGGCTACGTTAAGGATGGAATTATTGTATTCGGGTTGGCAAGTGTTGAAATGATTAAGAGAGACACGCAGAGGTAGTGACGTAGCATATGCAGCGAACTGTAATGCAGTTTATATTCTATAAAGCAGTGGTAGTTATTTCCACCATCAACAATCTAAATTACTTTTTTAATGAAGTTCAGACTGAGCAGTGATGCATTTTTTTATGTGATATATAAAATGATATAATATACTTTGGGATTAATACTGATAATAAATAAATAGATATAGCTGTTAATTAAAGGAGTAAATGTATTTATCTGAATGGGGATGTTTTTATGATTCGTTGTGAGAACCTCATGGCTTGTCAAAGGAGCTCTTTAGTCTTTACAATAAAACAGTTGGACTTTATTTGAGCATTGCTTTTTCAAAGTAAAAGATAAGCACATGCACACATAAATACAGAAATGCAGTCATAGAACTAAACAATACCTTTCTCTATAGAATCAGATTAATAAAGAAGAGTGTCTTTTCCTGTTCTTTCTAATTTGTCCATCTATTTTTAACCTTTCTAGCTTTCTTCATCTTCCTCCCTTGTTCCTACGCCTCTATATCTGGCTTTGCGTCGACTGAGACGTCTCGATGCTCACGCAACGGTGACTGCAGGAAAGAAGCCTGACCTTCTGCCTTCTGCCCTGACCTGGACTGTAAAGCAGCAGGTTGTCTCATTAAAAGAAACATGTGAACAAGTGCAAACGTACACATGTACACACCCACGGAGTGCATACTGTTAGTGTGTGTGTGAGTGTGTGTGTGTGTGTGTGTGTGTGTGTGACCTTTAACAAAGCTTCACGGCCTTACAGCTGTGACAGGTGGCTCCGTTGTAGCCGGTGCCGGAGCAGTTACAGTGGAAGGTGCTCCATGATTGACTGCAGCTGCCTCCATGTTCACAGTGACTCTGAGAGCACCTACGAGACAGAGAGAGACACTTTAAGACATTCAGACCAACGTTTAACATCAGCGTTCAGCCTCATATCTTAGTGTAAGGAGGTCACTGTAAGGTTGTCCTGGTGATAAAATAGCAAAAACATCCACTTTAAGTTTTTCTCTCTATGTAGAAACTGAACCAAGATCACAAGAGATAAAAGTAAATGCATTTGTTCATTCACTCTGCACGGAATTCAATATCTAAACACTTATTTGTGGCTGCGCCGCCTCATTTATCACCGGAATAAAAGGCAACGTTACAACTTTTATTTAATGTGTTTTTAATAGTTTTTGGACAACAACAGAGTCACACATGGCACAAAGGCAAAAGCGACACCAAGCTATACGTAGGCAGACTTTTCTTTCATTGGTTTTTATCTTTTCCAGGAAATTTGTTAATAATAATGTAACCTGCTTCTAAATGTTTGGTACATTCGACTGCATGAATATATGGATTAACAAGGAATCTGTAGACAGGAGGACTTAATCAGTCATCCTTCCTTCCTTTACTCTTCCTTGGGGAGTAATATTCTTTTTGACTTTGCTGAGCGAATGGACCGTAGGATGAACTATGGGTGAGTAGATGTTCTTCTTTGTTATTATGTAGTGGGATCAGGGATTTAAATCTATAGCAATGTAATTGTTTTCTCACCGACTGTAATCTGCGCCCGTGAGATTGATCGCTGTCCGTGGTTCTGATCCCAGGCTGGTGGTCAACGTATCCTCCTTTTTATACAATATGATATGATATCTCGCAAAAAGTTATCCCTCATTTTTCATGAGTTTTCTTGCGAAGGTCCAGCAACAGGCAACAAAACTACTTGGTTAGGTTTAGGAAAAGATTGTTGTTTGGGTTCAAATAAACCACGGAAGTGCCGTAACTGAAGAATGCAAGTTATGTGAGAAGTAAATCAACATTTTGGTTGGATGTGTCCATGCATGTGTGTGTGCGTGTGTGTGTGTGTGTGTGTGTGTGTTAGGGCTCAAGAAACAAATGTGCACCAAGGCCAAACACAATTATGTTACGCTGCTCGTTTCACAACAGCAGTCAGGCCCCTGGAGTGAACATCCCTGTCATCTGAAGCTTAATGGAGCAGAGCTTTGTAAACAACGCGTGCACATTCAGGTGAAGATGTCATATTTTGCTTCTCTTCTGTGGACATGACTTGAGAGCAGCTTTTGTGTTTGTGAGAATGAATTTATCTGATTGGAAAATAGTCCTGGTGTTATGATTTTGTCCTCCATCTTCTCATAACTTTTAGAATGGACTGTGGCATCCAAAATACAAGTTTGAGCAAGCTCTGCTGTTTTTAATTTGGACTTTTTCATTCTCAGTGTCGGCCCAGTGTCAGGACTGAGCTGGGGGCCGCGAGCTCAACAAGGAAGTGAAAACAAAAGAAAAACAAACGGCTTAGGACAGGAAGATGCTGAGAGAGAGAGAGAGAGAGAGAGAGAAATCCAGGAAGAGGAATTAAGGTTGAGAGATGGATCGACGGAGAGGAAGGAGCGAGGGAGCAACAAAGGGGATGAAAGTTGGGATGAATGGAGCTCAGCGGCGACTGGGTAAACGTATTTGGAAGGAGAAATGAGGTCAGCGAATTGTGACTGCAGAGAGACAGAAAGAGAAAGAGAGCGGGCGAGCAGCATGCATTTTTAATCTTTTAGTCTGGGAAACTCACTGCTGGAAAAAAGCCTTACTCAGCAGACTTGTCAGATGGTTAAGTTTGGTTTTTAGCACCAATTTCTTTGCTTTCCTTTTCATCTAAAAAAGTAAGCGGGGACGGAAGCAGGTGGGTCCTTTTAAATACATGCATTTTAAATTCCGGCAGTCCATTGTTCATTGTCCATTGCTTGGCTTATCTGCACATATGCATATGCGCATCTTGCAGAAAGTTCAGTGCGCATGTGATCAGTCGAGCAGCGCTTATTATCAGGAAAGCACACCGTAGGTTGGAGGTGAGGAGTTGGAAGAAGTGTAAATCAATTTTTCAAGTTGACATTTAATTACCAACGGCTGCTCAGAGGATAATATGCAGGCCATGTACAAGCTGGCTCTAATGATTCGGGAAAAAGGTCTAATGTCATGTTCTGAGAGCAACGTGTTGTTGCTCAAACACAAAACAACATGAGACTGACACAGTGGAGCTTTGCTTGACATTTCCTGCAAAACATGCATATTAGAGGCAGTGGTCTGTCCAGCACTTGATGATACGGAAATGTCTATAATAAGGATTCTGTCCAACGGTGGTATTCGATTTGTCAGTGTACAATATCTGTGTTGGTTCAACAGCACTTTCTCACAGAACGCAATTATTATGCTGCAAAAAGTGCATAAAGAGGAACCAACCAATCACGTTGGGGATCTTGAGTTGTGCTTATGTTTATATTTATATCTATATGAACACGGAGGCTCCGGGATGGTAAACTTTTTCCGTTCTAACCTTTCACAATAAAAGCCCTAGACGTTTAATATTCACAGGTGAGTATTTAGCATTTCCGTGTTGTTAATTCGTCACGCTCCAGGTGAGTAAAGGCCTCTGATCGCAAACAGATGCATAAACAGTCAAAAATAGAAATAATGTAGCGGCAGCTTCATTTGTTGAAGTGTTTTTAATCTAAATTAATCTAAATATATGAGGACATTTGGTGTTTCTAATCTCAGTTCAGGACATCCCCCTTCACAATATAGTGCTAGCTGTTATTCATAGCACTTTAAAACTGGTTTCCCCCAAGGGTATAGTCGGCCTCCAAGAGCACTGGAGTCCAGAACATAAAAACAACAATCAACATGAGCAAGATGGTGATAATGATGATGATCATCTGGCAACAACAATCAGAACAGCCGACGCAGAAAGCAAACAGGGCAAAGAAGAAGACTTAAATCTGACAATGCTCTTCCTCCACTGACAGAACAATACATCCCAGAATTTTCCCAAACTCAATCCCACGCTGAGGCACAGAGCCAACCGACTGGAGCTGCTTCTCACAAATAAATCACATTTTGAAGAAAGCAAAAGCACATTTCAGCTGAGAGAGAGGAAGCTTTCCCGCACGCCTCATATGGTGCTGGAGAGACAAAACAATAACTGGATTGGAGTCTGTTGTCATAATTCCCTCTGCATCCAATCTACTGCTGTCTAATAATCCATGTGTAACCCTATTTCACAGGAAAGCAGTCACAGAGCTTTCAGAGGGATTAACTGGGGTTACAAAGTGAGAGCGATGCTGTTTTCTGAGGATGCTTTCTAATACACACAATCCGTTACTACATATAATAACCAAACTTTCCTGGATAAATAAAGTTAAGAACCAATTTTGCATGTAGCATATCCTGTGCTTTGGTCGACCTCCGCTGGGAAAACATTATCAAACAAATGGTACTTTTTTTGGGGTCTGACCTGTCGATGATGCCACACATGTCGATCTGGAGGTGACTGTAGTTTCCCATCAGCCTCTGCTGCACCGGGATCAAGTCCACCGGCTGGTTGTGCACAGTCAGCAGGCGCATGCATCCCTGGAAAGCCTTGAAGGGGTTCATACACTCCTGGCTGCTCCCTTCAGGGGGGCAACCTGCACACAAGGGGAGGAAGCAAACAGAGGAAACCATGAATTTTAAAAGTCTGCAATAATGAAAGCATATTTGATCAGAAGATTGTGCGCTTGTATTCTCTTATTTATCCCCTGCTTACCACCGAAGAAAAGTTGACCTCCCGTGGTAATGGGGAACGGAGGACTGGCGTGAGCTGTGGCTCCTTCACCTCCGTCCACGGAGACCGTCAGATGTCCTCGTCTGGAGATCAGCTCCACAGAGTGCCACTGACCGTCATTCAGAGCTGAGCCTGAGGACACACACATCGTACACTATGGAGAGATGCAGGTATTGACTGTCTTGATTTTAATTTCATGAAGGTTAAGATTAGAATTGAAGTCATTGGCTTATTGATCAGGGTGAGAGGTCAAGCTCAGCTACCAATCGATGCTGTTTAATCCGGAGAGGATTCAGTATCTGGCTCAAAGACTTTACAGCAAGACGGTCGGATGGATATTTCTGCTCTCAGGCTTCAGGATTGGCTTTATTTCATAGTTTCATAGTTGCTGGAAATGTGTGCAAACGTGTTTCTGTCTTATGATGACAATATAAAGTAACCGGTATTGTGCCAAGAGTCAAAGCCACTGACAGAAACAAAAACAAGTTACATCTTTCTGCTGCGGTGCATCTGTGCTGTGAGTGTTGTAATGTTATCTGGACTGTGACTGGCTCTCAGAATCAATTATCTTTTTAAAATTACTTCTTGAAACTGGTTTCATGTGATGTAATCATTTTATTTTATTTTATTATGTTTGGTTTTATTTGTATTATTGTTATTCTTTTCAATCAGTTTTTTGCTTTTCTTGGGCTTTCTGTTGTTATATTGCTTTGCTTCATTTAAACATTATTATTTTTATGTATTTATTATTACTTGTATTCATTGATTTGTATATTTCTTAAATGCAGACCCTTGAGGTGAGGACACGAAGGTTTATGTTGGAGCTTTGGGGTCACACTGACCTGCGTTGAGGTCCAGCGGCGCCCTGCCAGACTTGTGGATCTGGAGGTGGACCCTGGCTTTGCTCAGGTACAGCCACACCGCACCCTCTTGCTTCGGGAGGTCGAAGGTCAGCAGCAGCCCCGCCTTGTTCCACGTCCGAAACTGAAGCCCCACCGACGTGCCTGTTGATGACGCTTCTGTCAACGGCGGCAACCGGAGGAAGCTTTGGGGGCTGGTGAACGTCATGGCAACAAAAACGGGTTCAGCACAAGAAAAGGTCACAGTGCCCTGAGGTGGATGGAGAGAAGGAGGAGAGGAGGAGAGGAGGAGCAGAGGGGGCAAAGATACGGAGGGAGAGAGAGAAGTTATTTCAGCAAAAGAGGGAAAACACGATAACGCATGAATTTGAATTAATTTCCAGGGCTGCGTGGCGGCGCCCTGATGCACAAAGATCTCATCAGCGAGTCTCCTTAAAGAGCATCATAGTATTAGCATAATGATAATAGCCAGGCATAAGCACCAGGAGATCAAACTGATGTCACCAGCAGCTTTCTAAGGTCATAGAGGAAGTATGAGAGCAGTAGAGGTGAGAGACAGAGAAAGAGAGGAGCAACCAATAAGGGACTGCATGGGAGCAGCTGGTCATCTCTGTATGCAGGCTCGTAGCTTTGAGAAGTGGTAGTTGCAGTAAGTCCACGGTCAGCGTTCAGGGCGCCAACAGTGATGTGTTCCATCCCAGGTTCCCCACTGGGTTTCTATTTTCAGCCAAATAGGCAACACACACACACTTGATCAAATCAGAAAGCTCTTTGTGGGGAAGTTAAAGCGAAGACGGCTGCATGAGGTTCAGCGGTGTTGTGCATTTGCTTGACACAGTCCACCGTCCACACACACACACACACACACACACACACACACACACACACACAC